>NC_139830.1:4137592-4190092 GCF_963691815.1 Echiichthys vipera | reverse complement strand
CCGCGTTGGATGGACAAAAAAATAAAAAGTTGAGAAACACGGCTACAACTAGAGAAGCAGATCCAGACGTGATTAGCAATGACATGCGGAAGCAGGTAGAGAGAGTTACTAACGTATGATGGCGTTAGAAAAACAAAGTACTGAGCAGATTGTATTTTCTTTCGGGGGGGGAGAAGCAAAAGGGGTTTGGTACGAGCGGACAGTGTGAGTGCGCCCTATCTCAACATGCACCGCGCGTTACTTCTTCTACCGCGGAAAATAGAGTCGGCAGCTGCTCACCGTAGTTGGAGACCTGTTGTGGCTCAATATTGGTCCATATATAAGGAGCACTGTCGGCTTTTGAGACATGTGAAGGTTTTCAGGTGCTCCTATAGTGCGGAGAATACGGTATTTAAGATATCAGGTGAACGCACAGCAGAGTTTGCACTTTCGTGAACCGTATCCTGGAAAGCCGGCGCGTTGGTGACGTCTACGAAGACAGACAGGCGTGCTCATCTTCTGATAAAGGCAAAGGAGTCCATCGCTTATTTAAAGCGGGTTTTCCCCACGTTTAAAAACCTGCGTACAAACACTGACTTTGTCGTAAAAAGGGTGTGAACGGTCTGTACCTGCGGATGGTATCTGCAGCCTGTCGCCTGCGCTGCGCTCTCCTCCGGGCCAGGATCCCTCTCCACCACGCCTGGACGGCAATCGCTGCAACGTGCGTTAGACACATCAAATACATTTCCACTCACAGAGGAGCGGTCGTAGGTGTCAGACAGACTCTTAAATGACATTAGCAGGAGGTAAAGTCAAATACAGCTGCAACGAACAGTCGATTTTCATTAAAAAAGTGGCAGAAAATGCAGATTTCAGCCTCTCAAATGTGGAGATTTCCCACTTTTCTCTGTTTTATATCATGTTAAACTGGATATTTCCATTTAAAGACGTCACCTCGGACATTTTCCATAACGTTCAGACACTTTAACCCTCCTGTTCTCCTCCGGGTCAATTTGACCCCGTTCATAGTTTGACATCTCTAAACACGCGGTTGACGTCGTTTCTTTATATATTTCCTAATTTTATGACGACAACAGAGAAAACCATACACTGACATGATTCGATTTTTCATTGTCCTTGTCGCAGCGTTGTTCTTTTGGGTTAATTTGATCATTTCAAAAGATTTAAACATTATTATTATCATCTAATTTACAAATTAAACATTTAGAAATGTTTGAAATTGTTTGTTTTTCTTGAGGTCGAATTGACCCTGTACGTCACACGCGCTACCGTCCTTGATAATGGGCGTTACTTTCATTCCAAATATTATAAATAAAACTAAATAATACTAACAAATAATATACTTACTTTAAAACAAAAACATAAATATCCCTCAAGCCAATTTTTGATCAATTAATGTTTTTCCGTATATTTCAGTCGCGTTATTCTGGAGGTACGTACAAGAAGGTCTTTAATGTAAAACGCTATTTAGGTCGTCAACAAACACACACAGAATACCTGACGTTAACACTTGAGTAACATCTTTAATAAGGATTTTCTGGATGTTTAAGTTGCTGGGGTCAAATTGACCCCGAGGATAAAAGCTGTTGGTCACATTTGAGGGGAACAGGAGGATTAAACGCCACACGGTGAATGGATAATGTGGTGGTAAGTAAACGTTTCCTCACCTGCGGTTCTGAGTTTCTGGTATTTGGACTTCTGGCTGTAGCCTCTCCACCCGGCCTGCAGCTTGGTGGCTGTTTGCGGACAAAGAGAGATATGGTTCCTATCTTTAATACTGAATATTAATATATATATATTCATTCATTCATCTTCAACCGCTTGTCCCTGTCAGGGTCGCGGGGGGGGGGGGGGGGGGGGGGGGCTGGAGCCGATCCCAGCTGACATCGTGCGTGAGGCGGGGTCCACCCTGGACAGGACGCCAGTCTATCACAGGACACATAGAGACCAACAGAGACAGACGACCATTCACACCATAATGAAGATTAATAACCGTCAGCAGCGACAGAGGCTCTCACCGAGGCTGTGTTTCCTGGTCTCCAGCGCCTCCTCGGTGGCAAACAAGGTCTTTGGGAAACGGATGAAGATCTTGGATCTAAAAAGTTAAAACACGGATTCAATCGATGACCTTTTAAAGTGTAATTCATTCATTACAGCGTAAAATCATCCTACTGCACTTACATACTCTACATCAAGACAGTTTTTTTGTGTATGAACTATTAACGGAGGAATCCTGGAGAGTCGCTAACAGCCGGACGTGGCTAACAGTGGTTAGCTCTGGGCAGCACGGTGAAGGCATTCAAAGGTCTTTTTTAACCACTAATGCTGCTGAAAATAACAGCAAACCTCTGCAGCAGCATGAGAAGAGTCCCTACACACAAAACAAAGCACCAATGGGCTCCTTCCTTTGGGATGGACTTTGGTAATCCACTGTAATGGACTTTACTATGAGAGGAGCTGGTACAGGGGCCAGTAGGTAAGTCTTTAAAACACTCTTTTAATAAACTCTGGCTTCACTAACTACGTTGTTGCTGCTTTGTTGTGTGTGTAGGGACTCTTCTCATGCTGCTGCAGAGGTTTGCTGTTATTTTCAGCAGCATTAGTGGTTAAAAAAGACCTTTGAATGCCTTCACCATGCTGCCACGAGAAAGTTTAACATCTTAAAGCGTTATGAAAGGATAAAAAATGCCAGTTTAAAGAAATCTATTTGATTCTTAAGTGTGTGTGTGTGTGTGTGTGTGTGTGTGTGTGTATGTGTGTGTGTGTGTGTGTGTGTATGTGTGTGTGTGTGTGTGTGTGTGTGTGTGTGTGTGTGTGTGTGTGTGTGTGAGTGTGTGTGTGTGTGTGTGTGTGTGTGTGTGTGAGAGCGTGTGTGTTTCTCTGTGTCAGTGTGTGTGTGTGTGAGAGTGTGTCTGTGTGTGTGTGTGAGAGTGTGTCTGAGTGTGAGTGTGTGAGTGTGTGTGTGTGAGTGTGAGTGTAAGTGAGGGTGTGAGTGTGTGTGAGTGTGTGAGAGAGAGTGTGAGAGTGTGAGTGTGTGTGTGTGTATGTGTGAGAGAATGTGTGTGTGTGAGAGTGTGTGTGAGAGTGTATAGAAATCTGTTTGACTCTTAAGTGTGCCTGTGTGTGTGTGCATGTGTGTGTGCGTGCGTGCGTGCGTGTGTGTGTGTGTGTGTGTTGCTGACCTGCCCAGTTTGTACTCCTCAGGTTTGTATCCCAGGTGTTTGACCAGCGTGGCCACTCCGTCGGACAGCTTCCACTCCCAGTTAGGCCACGTGTCCGGACACAGGGACTTGTACCTGAACACACGCAGACACAAAGACCAACATGTGTTTCTGTAAATGTTGTTTTTATTCTGGAGACTTTGCAACAAACGTCTGTTTACTAAAACATCTCATCCCATCTTCAGCCTCTTATCCGGGGTCGGGTCGTGGGGGCAGCAGCTTTAGCAGGGGACCCCAAACTTCCCTTTCCCGGGCCACATTAACCAGCTCTAACTGGGGGATCCTGAGGCGTTCCCAGGCCAGTGTGGAGATCTAATCTCTCCACCTGGTCCTGGGTCTTCCCCGAGGCCTCCTCCCAGCTGGACGTGCCTGGAACACCTCCCTAGGGAGGCGCCCAGGGTTCATCCAGACCAGATGATCCTGAACCACCTCAACTGGCTCCTTTCAACGCAAAGGAGCAGCGGCTCTACTCCGAGTTCCTCACGGATGCTGAACTTCTCCCCCTCTCTCTAAGGGAGACTCCAGACCCCCTCCTGAGGAAACACATTTCACACGCTTGTACCCGTGACCTGGTTCTTTGGGTCATGACCCAGCTTTCATGACCACAGGTGAGGGTAAACATACTGTCTGTAAATTGTTTTCCATCTTTTAGACTCTTTAGAAAAGTTGAATCTATTTGTATCTTGCTTCTAAAGTTGTGTTTTTTGTAATTTACTTAAATCTAAACGTTAGGTGAGCATCTCTAACAAGCCCACATCTGTGCGGCTGTGGCTCAGTGGAAGAGTGGGTCGTCCTCCATTGGAGAGATCGGCAGTTCGATCCCCAGCTCCCCCGTTCTGCACGCCAAAGTGTCCTTGGGCAAGACACTTAACCCCGAATTGCTCCCCATGGGGGTGTAGATGTGGTGTGAATGGTTCGATTAGATTAGGACGAAGGGCCCAAATACTTGATGATATTCTTAAACGCTGCTTCCGCGGGATCATACCTAAGAAAATAAAAGGGGTAAGTGATCACCTCTGTAGGAAGATCTCGTAGCGCCGTCTGTACGCGAAGCCGGCTCTCCTCACCCTCAGGTTCTCCATCAGGCCCAGATACTTGACCTGGTGACGGATCAGCACCTCGTCGAACCGACCTGGGACGGGAGGAGGAGGGAGGAGAGACGGGAGGAGGAGGGAGGAGACGGGAGGAGGAGGGAGGAGAAGGGAGGAGGGGGAGGGAGGAGATGGGAGGAGGAGGGAGGAGAAGGGAGGAGGAGGGAGGAGAAGGGAGGAGGAGGGAGTAGTTGGGAGGAGACGGGAGGAGGAGAGAGAAGAAGGGAGGTAGGAGAAGGGAGTAGTCGGGAGGAGACGGGAGGAGACGGGAGGAGGAGACAGGAGACAGGAGACAGGAGGAGGAGACGGAAGGACGAGACAGGAGACAGGGGACGGGAGGAGATGGGGGAGGAGGAGGGAGGAGACGGGAGGAGAAGGGGGAGACGGGTTGAGGAGGGAGGTGACAGGCGACGGGAGGAGGAGGGAGGAGACGGGAGGAGAAAGGAGGGAGAAAAATGTAAAGTCTGTGGGACTAAAATGAACCGGAGCAAACCAGTAAATGCTAAACAACAGCAGTGGGAGTGACGGAGGACAAGAGCAACAGTGTGAAGCCAACAAAGGTCGACTGTGCGGGGAACAAAGGCCCGGCCCGATGCACTGACGATCCCGCGGAGAGCCGCAGAGCCGATGTACTGACGACCCCGCGGAGAGCCGCAGAGCCAATGTACTGACGACCCCGCGGAGGGCCGCAGAGCCACAGAGCCGCAGAGCCACAGAGCCGCAGAGCCGATACACTGACGACCCCGCGGAGAGCCGCAGAGCCAATGTACTGACGACCCCGCGGAGAGCCGCAGAGCCTCCGCAGCAGCTGAAAACAAACTGTTTGTGTTGGACTTAGTGAACGGGCTGGATTAAACGTGTTGTTTCAGGGGAATATGAGCTCGTTAAGCTGCTTCAGACGTGTTTTTACAGGAGCGGTGACGTAACGTTGGCATCAAAGCGCTGAAAACAACCAGCAAACAATGACTGGAACCGCTTCAGTGAAGTGTTTAGTCCTTAATTCATCCTCAAAACTGCATTTTCAGGATGAAAGGAGAGGAAGAATTCAACATAAGGGGTTTAAATTCAACATTCAGTTGTTGTTTTTATAATTTTATGAATGAAAACAGAAACAAACAATAGACGTAACCGACATCACAGCTCAAGGTCGACCACGGGAACAAACCTGCGTCTTAATAAACACAATAATAATAATAATAATGCGTGGTTAAAACAATAACAAATAAAGAATAAATAGCAATAAGGAGAATAAAGACAAACTCAATGGTCTCCGAGAGCAAGGGACAGAAAACAATCATTCAGTGTGTGTGTGTGTTAATCTGTCGGTCATTTTCTCACTTAATTAATTATTTGTTTGGTTTAAAAATAGTGAAAAATGTGGCTTTTTTTTATTAAAATGTAATTTTTAAAAATATCAGTCATGCAAACTTTTAAAAATAATTATAATATAATAAGTTAAATTAAAAAAAATGTGAATTTAGGTTGTTTTTGTTGTTTTTTTCTGCACATTCTGCTTTATTATTAAAAAATGTTTTCTTATTTATGAACTAATTCAATTTTTGTATAGTTTTGCATTTTTGTATTCTTATAGATACATATATATATATTTATATATATGTATCTATAAATATATATATTTATATGTCTGAAATAAAATTATATGATAAAAAATACAAATACTGTTTAAAATAATACAAATAATATTTTATTGTGTATAGTTTTGCATTTTTGCATTCTTTTATATATATTTATATATAAAAGAATGCATTTATATAATTAAAAATTATTACTAATATATATATAAATACAAATACTGCAAACAAGAAAAAGACTTAAATAAAATAAAATAAAAAGAGAGTAAGACGCAGCACAGAGAGCGTAATTTAAGGGAATCAAAAAAAAACACAAAGTGCAAAGAAATAAGGAATTTAGAGGCTGTTTAAGTTTTTATAAACCACATTTTATATCCAGTATTCTGATTTTCACTGTAATTATTAATTAATAATGTATTAATAATGTAACAGTGTTTTTCAGCACCTCAGTCGTCGTTTGGTAAATCAGACGCTGACGGTGCAGTGACGTACTGAACTCATGATTTTAGAGGAAAAACTTTCACGAAGGAGGAAAAATTCACATTAAAAAGCTGGAATCAGGATTTCCATTGCAAAAATGACTCAAACTGATCAATAAATGAGTTGTTTGGTCCAAAAAATGTGATTAAATATCCTAAAAATGTCTTTTTTTATCCACAACTTAAAGATTTTTAGTCAACTTTCACAGATAAACCAAAAAATATTCACATTAAAAAGCTGGAATCAGGATTTCTTTTTGCAAAAATGACTCAAATTCATTAACAAATTAGTTGTTTGGTCCAAAAAATGTGATTAAATATCCTAAAAATGTCTTTTTTTATCCACAACTAAAGATATTCACTTAACTTTCCCAGAGAAAACAGAAAATATTCACATTCAAGGAGCTGGAATCAGAGAAGTTTGGCTTTTTCATCGATTATTAGAATAGAAATTGGTTAATTTAATAGTTTCTGGCGTCTTAATTGAGTTTTTTGGGGGGTTGAATCCCACATAAGACCGTTTTTATGCTCATTACTCGTCTGTTTCAGCCCGACGACTCGATATCTGACAGGTGTAGCGCGACGCTTTGAGACAAAGACCAGACTTCGGACCTCCTACCTGCTTGTTTGGAGTCGTTGGGCTTGATGCAGCGGATGTACGACGGTTCCTTCGACATCAGGATCTCCATGAGCTTCGCCAGACTTGCTTTGAACTGGGTCGCCGCCTGGAAGGAGGGCGAGAGGAGCGGAGAGGAGAGGAGAGCTGGTTAGGGAAGAGGATGCAGAAGAGATGTGAAGGTGAGAGGAAGCTGCTCGGTGACCGGGACGACGAGGAGAAGAAGAAGAACAGGAGGACGAAGAAGAGTGTACGTGCGCGGAGTCGAAGCCCAAAGGCAGAGATGACGACCTGAGAAGAGCAGCGCGGAGGAGACTGAACACTGGACCCAGTGTTGGAGGACTGGGAATCTAACTCGCCAGCCTGTGACAGGACCCTGTTCAAGTGTGTGTGTGTGTGTGTGTGTGTGTGTGTGTGTGTGAGGGTGCATACAAGTGTCAGGGCATTCCTCTGTGAGTGGGACGCCGCAGAGAATCCCCGTCAGGCAACAACACTCGACCACGGAGAGAGAGAGAGAGAGAGACGGGGAACACACGGCTGTTTGTTTTTGCTGTGGGAACGAACTGAGCTGACGAGCCTCCTGTTAGAAGACGCGTTTACGGGGAATTGACTGTTCGCAAACAACAAACGTGTGTTTCCTCTCAATCCGATGTCTAATATCAAGCCCGCCATCCCAACGAAATCGTCCTGGTAATGGCAACTTCTCCTGAGTTGCGTCCCCATGTCCAGCTGCCGTTAACACGCAGGAGTTTGTGGTGATCGGCACAGACGCAGTGTAACGGGTTGTAAAGTACATAGTGCGCGTTGTTAACATGGTTGACTCTGTAACTCTTTTCGTGGTGCGGTGTTGCTTCCGTGTTGCCTGTGAACTGTTTAGCTCCTGCCCGTGTTCCCCCTTCACACGACCCTGTGCTCCCCGTGACCGCCAACGCCAAACCTCCAGTCCTATTCAGGAACCCGTTACCACAAACGAAACGATCAGGCGGTTTCAAAACAACCAAAACCAAGGGACACCTCCTAAGGGCGCACTCACACTGTCCATCCGTCCCGTGCCCCGTGCTTTAGGGTCCTTGTCCCCCCTCCAGGCCCGTTTGTACTCACACTACCTGGGCCTCGGAGAATGCTTCTTGCTGCCTATACGTCATCACGGCGTAACACGTCACACGCATTGATGACGTCATGGTGATGCGTGGCTTTGTTTCCAGATCTTTCCGTAGACCTCGGAGTTTTTGTGCGTCTTGTCGACTGTTTTTGAATCTTTTCATCGACCAAATCTGCAGTAAACACTCCACCTCCGCATCACACCAACGTGAACCTTCCACCGCCATTGTTTGAAATGTCCGCGCATGGTCCCTCCTTCTTTTTTCTACGTCCCAACAGGCGCACAGGAAATGACCTCAGAGCCGCCGTAGGCCTCGTGCTCGTACACGTGCGCACGCTCGTGCTCGTACACGTGCAAACGTGCTTTACAGAAGCCCACCTCTCCCAACAGGCCGTGGACGGCAAGCATGCTGCTCCTAGGTTGCACTCACACTGGTCAAAGGAACCAGACTTTAGCCGTGAAACCTGTTTGGGCACGGTACGGACGGACAGTGTGAGTGCGCCCTCAGTGACTGTGTCTATATATATAAAATCTAGACCTTTAAAATGTGCCTGTCCCCCTTTTTCAGGTAGATTTCCAATAAAACCCCCACTCTCTTCTATCCTAGAGTATACGGTACGTTGGGACGCGTGAGATTATGATTCAAACGACAACAACAAGGAGGCGTCTCACCGTCTCTGGACGCTTCTTGTCGCTCAGCTCCTCTCTGTCGAAGCACTGGTTCAGGATCTTGTTCTCCGACATGCACATGACCTGCAGACGGACACACAGGGGGGGGTCATTTAGATTTAAACACCCTGTGACTGTCACAGTCTTATAACGCTCGCTGTGTTCTCGCTCATTTCCCAACTCACCTCCTTTAAGTTCCTGAAGAGCAGGTCGTTGTTCTTGTCCAGGAATCCTGAGGGAGAGACGACGGGATCAGATGTTTGATGCATGTACGGATTACTCTTTTACATTTAGTCTTAGCCACATTTTAGTCCCATCTCATCTCATCTCATCTTCAGCCTCTTATCCGGGGTCAGGTCTCGGGGGCAGCAGCTTTAACAGGGAACCCCAAACTTCCCTTTCCCGGGCCACATTAACCAGCTCTAACTGGGGGATCCTGAGGCGTTCCCAGGCCAGTGTGGAGATCTAATCTCTCCACCTGGTCCTGGGTCTTCCCCGAGGCCTCCTCCCAGCTGGACGTGCCTGGAACACCTCCCTAGGGAGGCGCCCAGGGTTCATCCTTACCAGATGATCCTGAACCACCTCAACTGGCTCCTTTCAACGCAAAGGAGCAGCGGCTCTACTCCGAGTTCCTCACGGATGCTGAACTTCTCCCCCTACATTTAGTAAAAATGTTTTCTCTATGGATTCTGTCAGAGAGAAAGTCTTATTCCTGAGTCAAATGTCCCATCAGATTAAATTAAACAGTTTAATAGTCTAGCCCAGGGGTGTCAAACTCAAATTCACAGTGAGCCAAGTTTAAAAACTGGGACAAGGTTTCGGGCCAGAGTGCCTCTTCAAGAGCCTCCATGCTGGAAAATATGTGTAAACTATGTATTGACAGAATATCAACTGTGTTTTTACAGAGGGTCATATTCAGACGGGACTAGTTTGACCTGAGGGAGTTTTTTTTCCGGAATAATCGCTGACGTGGTTTCATTCAGACGGGACTAAAACCCCTGGTAAAAATGACCTTACCCCACGTCCCCACGTTAAATGAATCCCGTCCGAATATGTTTTTTTTGTGACTTTTGATGGCAGAAAATCCCACTTTACACTACTACACTGTCAGACGTCTGCAGTAGCACTGAGAAGGAGTAGCGGAGCGGAGACCGAGGCTAAGGCTGCTCCGCTGGAGGGTTAGAGCAGATGGCGCTGGAAATAAAGCAACTTTTTTCGGGTGCTGCTGGGACGTTTCTTTCTCTCTTTCTATGATAGAGCTCCACCTATTGAGCCTCTCGTCAAGTGCAGACCAGATTTTATGGCGCATGTGTCACTCCCCAAAGCTCAGACATGTTTTGTTTTTTTGGTGACTCAGCCTTTTTCTCTTAGTCTTGGCGGAGACCAGGAAGTGCTGACCAATCAGAGCAGACTGGGCTTTTCAGGGGGGGCTCTTTTAAGAGGAAGGCGCTGCAACGGAGGGTCTCAGACCGAGGGTGCAGCAGCTTAACATTTAAGCGTGTGAACAAGTTCTAATAGAAACAATAAAATACACGCTTGAACCTGGGAAAGAGTAATATAGGACCCCTTTAATGAGGAGTATTTGGTGCTGGGAATTAGTTTTGCCTGATTTCAGCGCCAAAGGTGGTCACACTGGTCTTGCTCACACACACACACACACACACACACACACACACACACACACACACACACACACACACACACACACACACCGTTGACATTGTAGTTGACTTCTCCGGCGTAATGCAGCAGTCTGAATTCGTCCCGGCCCATTACTTTGCGGGTCTTTGCATCGGCCAGCTTGTGACTGCAGGGAAACACACACACACACACACACATCATGGAAACATCAGTAAACACACACACACACACACAGAGCATGGAAACATCAGTAAACACACACATCAGTAAATATTCAGTACTTCACATTCTGGTACCACGGGTATGTTTGTGGCATCGCAGTCGTTATAGAGACAAGAGTAGAAATCACACTTACGTCACAAAGTGCGCGTGTCCTCCCACTGTGTCCTCCAGCTTCTCCAGGAAGGTGAGATCGCTGGCGTCTCCGGGTCTCAGACACTCCTCGTCCTGTGACGGCAGGACAAAATGGGGGTCGTATCAGTCACCGTCTTACAAAAGCAGAAATGAAACCTCCTTTTACGTGACACTACGTGGAGGTGGATGTATTCATGGCTGATGTTGAACTTGACACCTCACCTCGCTCTTACTTTACACTTTGACAAAAAGGCCCAAACGCTGGATTCGTTTAATAAGTGAGTTTTCTTTTTTAAATCAAATATGGAGCCCCCTTTTCTCTGAACGATGTCCGACGAATCAGGTCCGAGGATTCCCTTTCACACATGCAGCACACAACAGAAGATTCCCCGTGTCATGATCTCATCTCATCTCATCTTCAGCCTCTTATCCGAGGTCGGGTCGCGGGGGCAGCAGCTTTAGCAGGGGACCCCAAACTTCCCTTTCCCGGGCCACATCAACCAGCTCTAACTGGGGGATCCTGAGGCGTTCCCAGGCCAGTGTGGAGATCTAATCTCTCCACCTGGTCCTGGGTCTTCCCCGAGGCGTCCTCCCAGCTGGACGTGCCTGGAACACCTCCCTAGGGAGGCGCCCAGGGTTCATCCTTACTAGATGATCCTGAACCACCTCAACTGGCTCCATTCAACACAAAGGAGCAGCGGCTCTACTCCGAGTTCCTCACGGATGCTGAACTTCTCCCCTCTCTCTAAGGGAGACTCCAGCCCCCCTCCTGAGGAAACACATTTCAGACGCTTGTACCCATGACCTGGTTCTTTGGGTCCTGACCCAGCTTTCATGACCACAGGTGAGGGTAGGAACCAGGACTGACCTGTAGATCCAGAGCTTTGCCTTCCTCAGCTCTCTTTTTCGTCACAACACAGCTTACTGTTTTTACCATCGTAGTTTAGATTGTAACTACGTTCATGAGTGTGATTATGTAGCAGGCTGATTAGTGAAACAAAAATATTACAGGAAAGTCAAAACTTAGTGATTACGTCTCAGGGATCGAGCTCCCTCCCATGGAGCGTGTTCTCGTCAGCGCGTGTGCAACAGATTTCCGTGAACGCGGCCCTCTCTTCAGCATCGATCAACGGAATGGAGAACACGGAGGTAGGCTGACTTGCAATGGGATTAAAAATATTTATTATACATATGTATTAACCTTGCTCCACGGTGATATAGTGGTTAGCACTGTCGCCTCACAGCGAGAAGGTTCCTGGTTCGAATCCCGGCTGGGGCCCTTCTGTGTGGAGTTTGCATGTTGTCCCCGTGTCTGCGTGGGTTTTCTCCGGGTTCTCCGGTTTCCTCCCACAGTCCAAAGACGTGCAGGTGTTCGGTTCATTGATGACTCTAAAATTGCCCGTAGGTGTGAATGGTTGTCTGTCTCCGTTCGTCTCTATGTGCCCTGCGATGGACTGGCGTCCTGTCCAGGGTGTCCGAGACTGCGACCCAGACAGGGATAAGCGGTTGAAGATGAATGAATGAATGAATGATATGTATTAAGCAGCTAGTTTCTACACTAGCTACCGTATGGATACGTTACTCCTTTCAATGTCAGCGCTAGAAGCTCCTGACCAGGTTTACTCAGGGGGGATCTGGGGCAGATGCACGACCTGTGATTGACAGTCTGGGATTGACAGCCAGCTCTCACGCAGCCCTGCGCGCGGTGGATTTTTGTAAAACAAACAACAGGTTCTAGGTGGACGTAGAGGCGCGTGTATATGTTGTTCTACCGGAGCACAGTGTCGGTTTCAGTGAATATGATCGTATGTATGCATCTTATCTGTTTGGACATTCATTCGCGTGCAGAGGGAGACCACCAGCGGTCTGGATGCTTTCAGGTTTGCGGTGTGCGCGTGAAACCTCAGTGTCTCCTCACCAGAATGGAGATGATGCCCTTGAACTTCTCCTCCACCAGGTCACAGATGATCTTGTTGTTGAAGTACTGCACCGGCTCCCACTGCGAAAGACACAAGCACCATTTCAGCACGACGCCGTGAGGAAATGAACCATATCGCGGGCATTGAGTGGCGTTCACTGTCTGAACTTTGATGTGAAATAAAGGAAAAAGAAACAACCATCTTGCCTAATGAGTCCAAACACACAAATACAACAGTTTGAGGCTATTAAACGGCTATAAAGTCTGCAGAATCCCAGGAATCCTGGCGCGCGGACTCGCCGCTCACCCACTCGTATGTACACACACACATGAACACACAGCTCCACATGCTGACTGCAGCACTGTGAGGTTCGTGTTTTGCGATCACAGCCCCGTAATTTCCACAGAGATGACAAGGGGAGCGCGGTGGCGGCCCACGCTGCTGGTGTCAGATGATAATGGCGCCCTTTGAGAGGTGAGTCCAAGTTTCTCCCACAAACCTGCTCTCAGACCGACCAGTGCATCGGTATTAAGACTCAACAACAACCGGCTGCTGTTGCAAAAACGATGTTAAACGAGAATATAAAAGAAAATTTAAACTCTTGAATTAGAACGTCTGATGGGTCAGTGGAAAATGAAAAGACGCCATCCTCAAAGCGATTTCAGTCAAAAGCAACTGGACTTGGTTATTTGTCAAGGAAGACGTTTCACCTCTCATCCAAGAGGCTTCATCAGGTCATGTACGCTTCTGACCAGGCTGGGACTGGACCAGGACCAGGACCAGGACCAGGACCAGGACCAGGACCAGGCTGGGACTGGTCCAACTAACTGATGTGGAGATCCAGGTATTTAACCTCTCACAAGGGCGATGATGTTACTGAGGGAGCACTCACACTGTCCTTCCACACCGGGCAAAAACAGGTTTTTTGGGTCAAGCCTAGTGCGTTTGACCAGTGTGAGTGCAACCGCTCCGCGCATAACTGCGGCCAGCTGGCCGTCCACGGCCCGTCTGAGAGAGGTGGGCTTTTGTAGAGCACGTTTGCACGTGTACAACACGAGCGTACGCACGTGTACGAGAAACAAGCACAAGGCCTATGGCGGTTCTGACGTAATTTCCTGTGCGCCTGTTGGGACATAGAAAAAAGAAGGAGGGACCATGCGCGGACATTTAACAACAACAACAATGGCGGCGAAAGGTTCACGGATGCGGAGGTGGAGTGTTTACTGCAGATTTGGTCGATGAAAAGATTCAAAAACAGTCAACAAGACGCACAAAAACTCAGAGGTCTACGGAAAGATTTGGAAACAAAGCCACGCATCGTGATGACGTCATCAATGCGTGTGACGTGTTACGGCGTGATGACGTATAGGCAGCAAGAAGCATTCGCCGAGGCCCAGGTAGTGTGAGTACAAACGGGCCTGGAGGGGGGGACAAGGACCCTAAAGCACGGGGCACGGGACGGAAGCACAGTGGGAGTGCGCCCTGAAACCTTTTGTGCTCCAAGTGCCAACGATCGCCGTTAGAGTGACATTCATTGGTGGGAAGTTGGTTTGGACTTTGACAGTGCTCCGTTGAGTCTAAACGACCGTCGTTGGAGTCACAGGAGGACATTTGTGAACAGTTGTTCTTTGAGGTTAGATTGTCGGATCTCCTGGGAAGGGATGAAAGGGCAGCATTGTGAACTGGAGATACCAAGTCCAGTTGCTTTTGACTGAAACTGCTTTGAGGAGAACGACGACCTGGACAAATGCGAACATTCACAGGCTTAAAAGACGCCATAACTCGAACAATAGCAGAGTTCATTCCTAATGAGGCGGCATCTTCTAAAAAATGTTTGCACTTAGCGTAAATCACTGTAAGTGAAACAGCGGCAGAGCGGTAAATCGAATTACCAATTTGCCATTTTGAAAAACACACAACTGCGACCGCAATCACATTAGGAGACCAAAGAGAGGAAGAGGGCTGATAATGAAACATGTGAGAAGCACGACGAAGGACAAAGAGATTAACAACGAGACCAGAGGAACAAAGTCACATTCAAACAAGAGGAAATCAACACAAATCAATATACAGATCTCAAGCGTCAATGCAGCGTTAAAGGGACAGTTCTGATGTTTTAAAGTGTGGTTGTTCGAGGTGCTTATCTATCGTCAGTGTGTGTCTTTATCAGTCTATGTATATAGTTAGAAAATTTTCAAAACTCTCATCAAAGCCGCCAGACTCCATTGACGAAACCAGAACAGAGGAGCTGCCGGTCTACTGCTGCCTCGATCTGTTCGTTTTATCTGGGTTAAAAACAGGATACACAGCAAGTAAGGGCGCACTCAAACTGTCCTTCCGCACCGGGCCAAAACAGGTTTTACGGGTAAAGCCTAGTGCGTTTGAAAAGTGTGAGTGCAACTGTACCGCGCCTAGGAGGGGTACGGGAAGTAAGAAAACCTGTAGTACTAGATACTAAGGGCGCACTCACACTGTTCCTCCCTCCCGTGCCCCGTGCTTTAGGGTCCTTGTCCCCCCCTCCAGGCCCGTTTGTACTCACTCTACCTGGGCCTCGGCGAATGCTTCTTGCTGCCTATACGTCATCACGCCGTAACACGTCACACGCATTGATGACCTCATGGCGATGCGTGGCTTTGTTTACAAATCTTTCCGTAGACCTCGGAGTTTTTGTGCGTCTTGTCGACTGTTTTTGAATCTTTTCATCGACCAAATCTGCAGTAAACACTCCACCTCCACATCACACCAACGTGAACCTTTCACCGCCATTGTTTTAAATGTCTGCGCATGGTCCCTCCTTCTTTTTTCTACGTCCCAACAGGCGCACAGGAAATGACCTCAGAACCGCCGTAGGCATCATGCTCGTACACGTGCGCACGCTCGTGCTCGTACATGTGCAAACGCCCTCTACAAAAGCCACCAGTCATCAATGCGTGTGACGTGTTACGGCGTGATGACGTATAGGCAGCAAGAGTACAAACGGGCCTGGGGCGCGGGGGGAGAGGGAGGTGGTAGTTCTTCTTCTTCTTCTTCTAATTAAATGAAAGTTCTGTCCCTCTGTGCAAACTTAAACAGAGCTGTATGAGGGCGACGTAAAGCTGTGAAAATATTCTACATGGTAAATTTCTTGTGTGTTTCTCTAATCTTGAGGCGTGCCGAACGCCATTTACTGCGGGTTACACACTCACAAAGGGTAAATTCTTCATACAACCACACTTCTAAAAGTCAGAGCTGTCCCTTTGAACTGGAAGTCTAGCGAAAATGTATCCCGTGGTCTTTTGGGCATGAAAATACATCAAATTGAGAGGTTTTTGTTCATTTATCAACCATGTGTAGAGAATAATGCCCAGAGAGACGCTAAAAGCCCCAAAGAGCTAACACTGATTAGCTCGGGGCGCTGAACGCATCCAAAAACGGCATTTTTCAACCACTAATATGATCAAAACAACACCAAACCTGTGCAGTAGCATAAGAAGAGTCCCTACACATAAATGAAGTACCAACAACGTATCTTCAGCCTCTTATCCGGGGTCGGGTCGCGGGGGCAGCAGCTTTAGCAGGGGACCCCAAACTTCCCTTTCTCGGGCCACATTAACCAGCTCTAACTGGGGGATCCTGAGGCGTTCCCAGGCCAGTGTGGAGATCTAATCTCTCCACCTGGTCCTGGGTCTTCCCCGAGGCCTCCTCCCAGCTGGACGTGCCTGGAACACCTCCCTAGGGAGGCGCCCAGGGTTGATCCTTACCAGATGATCCTGAACCACCTCAACTGGCTCCTTTCAACACAAAGGAGCAGCGGCTCTACTCCGAGTTCCTCACGGATGCTGAACTTGTGTTTTTTGTAATTTACTTAAATCTAAACGTTAGGTGAGCATCTCTTACAACCCAACATCTGTGCGGCTGTGGCTCAGAGAAAGAGTGGGTCGTCCTCCATTCGAGAGATCGGCAGTTCAATCCCCAGCCCCCCCGTTCTGCACGCCAAAGTGTCCTTGGGCAAGACACTGAACCCCGAATTGCTCCCCATAGGTGTGTAGAGACTCCAGCCCCCCTCCTGAGGAAACACATTTCGGCCGCTTGTACCCGTGACCTCGTTCTTTGGGTCCTGACTAGTATCGGTGGTTGAAAGATGCCGTTTTTGGATGCGTTCAGCGCGCCGCCCTGAGCTAACCACTGTTAGCGTCGTACACTTTAACATCTGAAATAACCAGAAGAGGAAGAAGGCGGTGGCGGGGTAAGGCAGCCGACACTGACCGTGATGCCTTCAGCCTCGTACTCCTCCTGCTCCGACTTGAGCGTGAGCTCGATGAAGAGCTGCTGCAGCTTCTCGTTACAGTAGTTGATGCAGAACTGCTCAAAGCTGCAACACAACAACAACAACAACATCAACAACAACAACAACAGCGTCTGAATGAAAACACGTCCAAGACCAAAGTCCCAAACTGTAATTAATGCAGTTTAATGAAACTATTTAACATAAACTATGCAAGTTCACTTGTTTCTGAGTGTTTGATCGATGCAAACCTGTTTCTGTTTGAAGTTTACAAACACACACTTTGATCGTTTATCTTATATTTATCTTCACTGAGATGATAAAACCATAAAAACCATTAAAAAAGACAAAAAAACGACTTAATTAACATTTAGAGACCAACGCTGATGATAAAATTTAGATTTAAAAGTTATAACAAGAGTAATATTAGTTAAATAAAGTGAAATAAAACAAATTAAATAATTAAATAATAAAAAGGCAAACCTAGAATAAAAAAGAAGACAATAAAATAGATTTAAAATTATAAAAAGAGTAAAAGTGATAAAATAAAGTGAAATAAAAACAAATAAAATAATTAGATAATAAAAAAATAATAATTAAATATAGTGAAATAAAAAGAAATTAAAGAATTAGAAAAAACCTAGATAATTAAAAAAAATAGATTTCAAAGCTATAAAAAGAGTAAAATATAATTAAATCAAAACAAATAAAAATAATTAAATAATAAAAAGGCAAACCATGATTAAAAAAAGACAATAAAATAGATTTAAATGTGATAAAAAAACATTTCACAACATAAAAACAACAATATAACTTAATAAAATAATGTAAATAAACTGTTTTTAATGAGATTTCTGGCCGAAAAGGGAGATTTTAAGCTTAAATATGTTTTATTTTTAATCAAATTCAGTGTTTTTTGTTGCATTACCTTGAGATTTAGTGGAGATGTGCACGTAAAATAAGTAACTGTTCACTTTCCAAGATGTAATAATAATAATAATAATAATAACAATAATAATAATAATAATAATATCTAACCTGTTGTGTTGGAAGACCTCGAAGCCGTAGATGTCCAGCAGACCGATGACGGAGTAATTCTTGTACGAGTCGTCCTGTTCGAGGAAATAACAACAAAATGTGCTTTTATTTAATGTTTTTATTTCACTTTTCAGTGGATTTTCTTTATCTTTAAATATAAAATAAACACATTTAAAATATATGTAAATAAAATTAGATAAACAAATTTAAAATATATGTAAATAAAATTAGATAAATAAACAAATTTAAAATATATGTAAATAAAATTAGATAAATAAACAAATTTAAAATATATGTAAATACAATTAAATAAATAAACAAATGTAAATTATATGTAAATAAAATTAGATAAATAAACAAGTGATATGTATATATATATACACACACACACACACATAAAAAATATAATAAATCTGCATTAAGCAAAAAAGTAACTAAAATAAAGAATGTGTCTTGAGAATATAAATATACAGTATATTGGTCTAACATTAACAAAATAAAGATATTTTTGATATTATAATGAATAATACTATAACTGTACTATATATATACATATTTATATACATTTAAATAAAATAATAATAAAATTAATTATAATAAAGTAAAATAAAGGAAAAAAGTAAAGAATGTATCTTGAGAATATAAGCAAATAATAAATAAACAAAAATAAGATATTGTCGATATTATAATGAATAATACTATAACTGTACTATATATATATTTATTTATATACATATAAATAAAATAATAATAATACAATTGATTATAATAAAGTAAAATAAAGTAACTAAAGTAAAGAATGTATCTTTGGAATATAAGTATACAGTAAACTGGTCTGACCCTGGTGTGTAATAACTGACACAGTAAAGAAAACATAAACAAAAGTAAGATATTGTTGATATTTGACTGAATAAAACTATAACTGTAGAAGAAGAACCGTCCACAAGGTGGAGCTGTGCTGTCATTAAATGTTCTGCATCATTTTAGTTTCAGAAGTCTCAAAATAAATAATAATAATATAAAACAATAATAAATAAACAAACAATGACGTGGAAATGAACCAAACATTGAGTGGAATTATGAAAATAGTGTAATAACAGCAGGGGGATGTGTGTGTGTGCATATTAACAAACATGATTCATCGATTTAAGGGACATGTAAACAACCAGAACACTGATTTATCCTCCATTTTGTGCTTCGTTGCTGCTAAAAGTTTAAATATTTACATTAAAATCAGACTAAAGGTTGTTTTTCACAGTGAATCAAGAAAGAAAAATATCAATGTAACCAGAACATTTGACCCCATTTTTATGATACGACATGAAAAACATTTTAAATAACCTCAATAATAAGAAGAATTATTACTTTTTAATCAAATTTAAATTTTTCACTCTGTTATTATTCAGGTTACACACACACGACCCGAAATACACACACATGCACAAACAGGACTTATAGGTGTCAGAGCGAGGGGGCTGACACTGGATCAGCGCCCTGAGCAGTTGGGGGTTCAGTGCCTTGCTCAACAGCACCTCTGCAGTGCCCAGGAGATGAACTGGCACCTCTCCAGCCACCAGTCCACACTCCATTCATGGTCCACATAGGGACTCGAACCAGCGACCCTCCGGTTCCCAGCCGAGTCACCTACGGACTGAGCTACTGCCGCCCCAAAATTCAGTGCTAAGATTTAAAATAGAAATAAAATTGAACCCTACAATAAAATAATAATAATGCAATAAAATTAGCATCTAAAGTGACCTGTGGTATATTATTTTAAGCCTGATGGACGTACGCCCCTCCCCCCCAACGTCACATACATGCCCTTTTTTGGTCAGAGGAAATGGGGCGGAGTCAAAGACTGACAAGATGGCGGCTCCCGTAGGCGAGGACGACTGGATCGAGTTGAGAGAACGGACCTCGGCGGAGACGCTAAGCCCCAAAGACGCCGTCACCCTCCTTGTGTCTGTGTGTGTGTGTGTGTGTGTGTGTGTGTGTGTGTGTGTGTGTGTGTGTACCGTGTATGCCAGCGAGGCGTTGATCTTGTTAACCAGCCAGGTGAAGGTGCGTCCGTACACGGCCTTGGACAGAGCATCCCGAGCTGATGCCGCTTGCTCGAGGTTCAGCGGGCTCATCAGCTGATGAACACACACAAACACACACACACACGCACACACGCACACACACACACACACACACAATAACAGAGTTACTGAGAGTTCAGCAGTATACACAATATAATTACACTGAACCACACCAGACATTACACAGACAGGAAAGCTTTGTGTACAAATGCTCCACACACACGCACGCACGCACACGCACGCACACGCGCGCGCACGCACGCACGCACGCACGCACGCACGCACGCACGCACACACACACACACACACACACACACACACACACACACACACACACACACACACACACACACACACACACACACACACACACACACACACACACACACACACACACACACACACACACACACACACACACACACACACACACACACACACACACACACACACACACACACACACACACACACACACACACACACACACTCGCCACACAATGAGAGTATGTATCCAAACCTACCTCCTCTCCCTTGGCGATGATCTTCTTGTGTGTGAGTGCCTCCGTCAGCACGGCCCCGTTCACTCCTAACAACTGGAGAGAACACAACAGCATGAGGACGCCGCGCGGCTGCGGTGACACACACATCACCATCATCGCCACGTGACCAGACGGACGCCATCCCGGGGACGCCATCTCTGCGTTACGTCTCGTAATTGGAAAATTGGAGCAGGAAAGAGCGGGGGTGTTTATGAGGAAGCGTTATCCGCGTTTCTGCAGCCGCGTGCAGAGTGAACGAGTCTCTGCGTGGAAGTGTTTGTAGGATTCATGGACGAGTAAATTCTGTAAAAGAAACGTTTTTTCTCCTGTTTTCAGTACGGTCGTGATTCTTAGCTGATATATTTTTGTACCTGCTGCTGGTTTTGATCTAGTCTCTTATTCTACCTCTTTGTTTGAATGACTTTAAATTTAATTTATTTCATTATATTTAAGTATGTTTTTTATTTGTTTCATTTATTTATTTAATTTTATTTATGTGTTTTTTTAATTCGTTTTATTCATTTAAATGAATAAAACGTAGATTTGTTTATTTGTTTAATTTATTTATTTAATTTTATTTGTGTTTTTTTATTCGTTTTATTTATTTATTTAATTTTATTTACGTAGATTTGTTTATTTGTTTGATTTATTTATTTCATTTTATTTACGTATGTTTTTTATTTGTTTCATTTATTTATTTTATTTTATTTGTGTTTTTTTTATTTGTTTCATTTATTTATTTAATTTAATTTACATCGATTTTTTTTTTAGTAGTTTTATTTATTTATTTTATTTAATTTACGTAGATTTTATTTGTTTTATTTATTGAATTTTTTTAGGTTCGCTTTTATTATTGTATTTTTTATTCGTCTGCCTCGACTGGAAATCACTTTGTGTGAAGTTCTGTTGTTTTAAAATGTGCTTTATGAATAAAGTGACTTAAAGAAAGTGTGTGTGAGGCTTATTCATACATGTAGAACTATACATGCATAAGTCCAAGCCTGTATTCTTTAAGAAAATAAAATATATATATTTAAAATGGAGCATTTGAAGCAGCTTTTGCTTATTTGATCATTTTTACGTCCTCGCGTGATTCTTGCACCTTTTGCGTTGCACCTTCACGGTCGAATGCATTTATTTCTTACAGCTAAATGAATGCAAGGTAATTTGATCGTGATGCTTGATGAATACGGAGACAGGGCTCTACGCCCGTCCTGTTGGGAGTGTTCACGGAGCTGCTCGCTGCAGCGTCTTAC
This sequence comes from Echiichthys vipera, assembly GCF_963691815.1. Classification (NCBI taxonomy): domain Eukaryota; kingdom Metazoa; phylum Chordata; class Actinopteri; order Perciformes; family Trachinidae; genus Echiichthys; species Echiichthys vipera. Next base: position 4,168,228 of record NC_139830.1, on the reverse strand, counting down.
CCTGGACAGGTACTTGATCTGTGTGTCAGAGGTGATGCAGACGTCTCCTTCCTCCCCGCCGTACTGCACGTTCCCCAGGTGCAGCACACTGGCAATGATGTTCAGCAGCTCCTGCGGAAAACACAGAGGGTTAAAGACGAGGAAGAAGAACACGGGAAGAGAAGGTGGAGAGAACAAAGGTGACGGGACGAGAGAGGCCGCAGCGCGATAAGATTACACGGCTCTGATGAGGTTATCTTTACGGCCGCAGATAACGGCGTCTTTGTTTGAAATCGAGGTTAAGTATCGAACGGGATGTGAGCGCAGCAACGTGCTCGCCGAGTGTCATACATACCAGAGCTGCACACGCTCTCTAAGAGCAGGGAGTTATAAAAAAGAGCTCTGGAAGCGAGCCCAGACTCATGAGCATGCAGGAAAACTCCCACGCTGTGCACAAACAAGTTCTCACCGTCTAATGACAACACTCTCAAATACAAACATGGAGTCTGAAACAGGAACGGACGCCTTCAGGCACCTGGAGGACTTTACGTTTCACAGTAAAACCACACACACTTTTTAGAAATGTAGCAGGAAAGGGAGATTAAGGGCGCACTCCCACTGTCCGTCGGTCCCGCGCCCGTGCTTTAGGGTCCTTGTCCCCCCCTCCAGGCCCGTTTGTACTCACACTACCTGGGCCTCGGAGAATGCTTCTTGCTGCCTATACGTCATCACGCCGTAACACGTCACACGCATTGATGACGTCATGGCGATGCGTGGCTTTGTTTCCAGGGTTCATCCTTACTAGATGATCCTGAACCACCTCAACTGGCTCCTTTCAACACAAAGGAGCAGCGGCTCTACTCCGAGTTCCTCACGGATGCTGAACTTCTCCCCCTCTCTCTAAGGGAGACTCCAGCCCCCCTCCTGAGGAAACACATTTCAGCCGCTTGTACCCGCGACCTGGTTCTTTGGGTCCTGACCCAGCTTTCATGACCACAGGTGAGGGTAGGAACCAAGATTGACCGGTAGATCCAGAGCTTTGTCTTCCTCAGCTCTCTTTTCGTCACAACGGTGCGGTAGAGCGACTGCAGCTCCGCCCCCGCTGCTCCGATTCTCCGGCCAAACTCATGCTCCATCGTCCTCTCACTCATGAACAAGATCCCGAGGAACTTGAACTCCTTCACTTGGGGTCAGGACTCATTCCCTACCTAGAGTTAGCAATCCACCGGCTTCCTGCTGAGAGCCGTGGCCTCAGATTTCCTGTGTACTGTGAGGTTAAATTACTGTTTTTGTCAATGGAGTCTGGTGGCTCTGACGAGAACGCAAAACAACTTAATTTCCCCCCTAAGTAAACTTAAAGACAGTCTGATGCCAAGATGAAGAAGTAAAAATATTCTAAATATTCTCTACGCTTCTCCAAACTGGAGATGTGCCGACTTACACCCTTAAAAAAAAAGATAAAATCCACACTGTCCCTTTAAGGCAACAAAAACAAACACACACAGCTTTGGTCTTACCTCCACCTCGTCCTCGTTGAAGCCAATCACAGTCAAGGCTTTCCTCACCATCTTCCAATCACTGCGGTCGTTGATGGAGCTCACTTTGGGACAGTTACCCTTTGAACAACAAACACACACACACACACAAACACACACACACACTAAGTCACTATGAACACACTATATATTTAACATCTACGTCAACCTCTTTGTCTCCAGCAGGTCCAGAGAGCAGGTGACACTGTAAGTAGGTGTTTACATGTGAGGTAAACACCTATTTAGACACACACACACACACACAGGAGGTGTTTTTTCAGCAGCTGTTAGGGTGTGTGTGTGAGTGTGTGTGAGTGTGTGTGTGTGTTCACAGAGGGTTCAGCCAGTGCTTTAAGGCAGATTTCCCCCCCTGAGGAAAGCTTCTCTCGCTGCACGGAGAGTCCCTGAAAGAGAGCCTATTAACCAGAACTCCCACTGCGACACACACACACACACACACACACACACACACACACACACACACACACACACACACACACACACACACACACACACACACACACACACACACACACACACACACACACACACACACACACACACACACACACACACACACACACACACACACACACACACACACACACACACACACACACACACACACACACACACACACACACACACACACACACACACACACACACACGCCCTTACTTTGACCAGGTACTGGTACTGCTGCGGGTTCCTCTCCAGGCCCAGGCGTCGCAGCAGGTCCTCCTCTCCTCCCTCGATCAGCTGATAGAAAATGTGGAAGTTCCTCTCCCCGTGGTTCTGGTGGACCACGCGGGACTTCTCCAGCAGGTAGTTGATGATGTGGCCTCCGACAGGGGCGCCCTGCCGACGGGATAAAGGCCAGGGAGGGGAGGGGGCGGAAGGGGAGGAAGAGGAGAGGATGAGGCTCGGGAACTGAAGGAGTGATGTAAGGGTTGATAACAGCATGCAGGTCCACGGGGAGTTTGTAGTACAGAACATGTGTGTACCAGCAAACACGTGTACAGGACGCATTAAATGAGTAATTATACAAAAACATTGGTGCATTACTCGACTTTATTACTATTTTACATAGAAAATATGTGTTTGCAAATGAATGTTCTGACTAAAACAGCGTTTATCTCTGTCCACAAAAGCGTTTTAGCTCAAAATAAAGGCAAAAACACTGAATAAACATAACATAATTAACATAATAACACAATTAAAGAGAAGTAAAGATACACATAAAGAAAACTACTACTGAAATAATAATAATTATGTGTAAAGTAGAGGGTTCCTACAGGTTAAGGCAAGTTAAATTCAAGGCTTTTAAAGACTTTTTTTAAAGACACCTGGAATTAAATTTAAGACCAATTTCCCAACAAATAACAAAAATAAAAAAGAGTGCATCTTGAGTGGACGAAGAGAAGAAAAACTCTTATGTATCCCCCATCCCTGTTTCTCATCAAGTGTCTTAAACAGAAGGTGTGTCGTCACTTCCTGAATTTATGCAAATAAATGTAAATAAAGAAAAACAACACCTTACATAATGTTCAGGCAGCTGATCCACTTGAAGTTACTGAGAATTATTATAATACTATTTAGGTCGGAAGCAGCTGTCCATAGGTGACTTGGCTGGGAACCGTAGTGTCGCTGGTTCAAGTCCCCATGTGGACCATGTATGGAGCGTGGACTGGTGGCTGGAGAGGTGCCATTTCATCTCCTGGGCACTGCCAAGGTGCTGTTGAGCAAGGCACCGAACCCCCAACTGCTCGGGGCGCTGGTCACTGGCAGCCCCCTCGCTCTAACATCTCTCCATTAATTGCATGTATAGGTCCTGTCTGTGCATGTGTGTGTGTTTCGGGCCTGTGTGTGTAACATGATTAATAATAAGAGTGAAAAAATTAAATTTCCCCGTGTGGGATAAATAAAGTAATTCTTCTTCTTCTTCTATACTTTTATATTGGATCATAACGGCATTTAGCAAAGCAACATGATGATAAACAAACAACACATATGAATGTCAGGACAACAAGTCCAAGATGGTAATGAAGACAATTACTGATTTAAGTTAACCCTCCTTATACAGACTGTCACCAGATACAGCGTTTGTACAGTCATTTAAATGTGTGGATGCTTTGGCGTTGCTGTATCCCACAGCGTCACGCCTCGTACCGACACACAAAAGCCTTTGCGAGTAGTTCGGATCTTTGGTAGAACAAAGTTGTAACAGTTATTACATCGGTAATAATAGAAATTAAGTGTTTTGTTCTCGCATCAGTCTTATCGGACAGAGTAAACTCCTGCGTAAAGAAGCTGTCGGTGTAAATCAGACCGTCCCACTCACCTTGAAGTCAAACTGGATGTCCATGTACTTGCCAAAGCGGCTGGAGTTGTCGTTACGTAACGTCTTGGCGTTGCCGAAGGCCTGGAGAGAGAGAGAGAGAGAGAGAGAGAGAGAGAGAGAGAGAGGGAGAGAGAGAGAGAGAGGGAGAGAGAGAGAGAGAGAGAGAGAGAGAGAGAGAGAGAGAGACAAAGAGAGAGAGAGAGAGAGAGAGAGAGAGAGAGAGGGATAAAGGAAAAGGAGAGGTGTGATGATTGAGGGATTAAGAGGGAGAGAGATAACAGGGACACATGAGGACAGTGAAACAGAGAGCGAGTCCCTGCAGTGTTCGTGCGGGACAGTAGCACAGATTACACTCCGCTCGCTCGCTCTCGTACACATCTGGGAAACATCCGTCACAAACACACCGGACACCTAAACAAAGAGTTTCCGCGCCTCCGCGTTGACCAGAAACACTGGCTTTTAACCAAAAACAGAAACTTTCTTCACAGTTTCACACACATTTACCCCCTAAATGCAATATGAATATGTTTCACATTTATATATGAGGAGCTCTTTTCCAAAACGCTATAAATCCATTTAATAGTTTTCAGTAAAATGACATTTTTTACCTTTTTACTCACACATTTGGTTATTATTCAATGTATCTTGTCAAAATGGTTTTTATGGCTCAGTCTGAACATGTTAAACGGACGGACGAAACAAAACACTCTCCCGCTTCAGAGCGCCGCCATGTTGGATCGCATAGAACGCTCACTGGATTCTGATTGGTCGAGAGGACGTATCGCAGTTAGGCTAAAAATAGGTTTGGCGCTGGTCGTGGTTTGGAAAGGAACTGCATCTTGAGACCATTTTAAACAAGGAAATATAGAGATTTGGCAGAAACACTGATGAAGCAGTGAAAAGGTTCTGTATACAGCAAAGTGACAAACTCATTTTTTTTAAATTTGGCTTTTATCTCGTTTTGGAAAAGAGCTCTTCATACACACTGTCTCGTTTAACGTGCTTTTATGTTTGCATGTGTGTTGTTTGAAACACTGTTGTAAGATGTTTTTTGAGCATGTTTGAAACTACTTTGTAATGCTGCGCTGTTTAAATGAACGTTTAATAACAATTAAACAACAATTACCAAAATCATATCACAGTTTTAGTGTTTTCGTTTACACTTTTCAGGGTGTAAGCGTTTTTTGATTAGATCTCCACACTGGCCTGGGAACGCCTCAGGATCCCCCAGTTAGAGCTGGTTAATGTGGCCTAGGAAAGGGAAGTTTGGGGTCCCCTGCTAAAGCTGCTGCCCCCGAGACCCAACCCCGGATAAGAGGCTGAAGATGAGATGAGATGAGCACGTGAAAAACAGGAATCTTTAGACAGATTCGCTCCAGTAAACCACAGGAGGATCAAATAAACTGCTTTATATCGTCAAAAGTACCAACTGCAACCTCCACAATATGCCAAAGATGCTTAGTGACTTCATATTTGATGATTGTTAATTGTCGTCCCACGTCACTCATGTCGTTGTGTATTCCATCTCTTTTACTCATTAGCTCTGGTCATCGTGTGTGTGTCATTATTGTGCATTTTACTCTTGTTTTTGCTGCCGACTGTGCTGCAAATTACACGTGCACACGCTCGTGCTCGTACATGTGCAAACACGCATTACAAAAGCTCACCTCTCCCAAACGGGCCGTGGACGGCAACTGTACTGCTGCTAGGCGCAGTAAGGTTGCATTCACACTGGTCAAAGGAACCAGACTTTAGCCATAAAACGTCCTGGGGCACGGTACGGGTGGACAGTGTGAGTGCGCCCTAAAGTTTCCCCCTCCATAACTACTTAACGTTTGGATATTTAGACGTGTGGTTGCTTCTCATCACTTAAATGTAGTGATTCAAACTAATGTAGCGAATGCAGTGACCATATAATCTCAAGTACCCCCTGGAGTGCCTTCACGTACCCCCAGGGGGACGCGTACCCCCATTTGAGAACCACTGCTTTGAAACACCGAACTCACACAATAACATAAACACACGAACAGATCGAGGCAGAAGTCGACAAACAACTCCTGTGTACTGTGCGGTCAAATTACTGTTTTTGTCAATGGAGTCTGGCGGCTCTGACGAGAACGTAAAACAACTTCAGTTCCCCCCAACGTTGTTGTCCCACGTCACTCATGTCGTTGTGTATTCCATCTCTTTTACTCATTAGCTCTGGTCATCGTGTGTGTGTCATTATTGTGCATTTGACTCTTGTTTTTGCTGCTGACTGTGCTGCAAACTGCCCTCGGGGACAATAAAGATCTCTTGACTTGACTCATATTTGGCAGATAAATCAATAAATGTCACTAAAAACGCTTGTTGTTAATCCTCTTTATCTAAAGGTTTACTGCGCTAAAAGGATAAAAGACAGAATATCAGGTTGATGATGAGCGTCTCACCTCCAGCACGGGGTTGGACTGCAGCAGGCGGTCTTTGACGGTCTGCACCTGGTCGCTGGCTGGACAGGTGATTGCGTAGTACTGCAGGATCTTCTTGGACGCCTCCGTCTTCCCGGCGCCGCTCTCCCCGGAGATCAGGATGCACTGGTCTTTCCTCTCCGTCCTCATGGACCGGTACGAGTTGTCTGCCACTGCGTAGCTGCAGGGGAGAAACGCGATCAGGCAAATGTTCAGCAGGATGTTAGAGAAGATGGCACAAAACACGTGACTGAGACAATGGTGGAAAGATTTCTCTCAAGGTGGAAAGAAGAAGTACACCAACATGTGGATTTAGTAATGTACTAGTCAGCTACAGGAGCACCTTAGGGCGCACTCCCACTCTCCGTCCGTCCCGTGCCCCGTGCTATAGGGTCCTTGTCCCCCCCCTCCAGGCCCGTTTGTACTCACACTACCTGGGCCTCGGAGAATGCTTCTTGCTGCCTATACGTCATCACGCCGTAACACGTCACACGCATTGATGACGTCATGGCGATGCGTGGCTTTGTTTCCAAATCTTTCCGTAGTTTTTGTGCGTCTTGTCGACTGTTTTTGAATCTTTTCATCGACCAAATCTGCAGTAAACACTCCACCTCCGCATCACACCAACGTGAACCTTTCACCGCCATTGTTTGAAATGTCCGCGCATGGTCCCTCCTTCTTTTTTCTATGTCCCAACAGGCGCACAGGAAATGACCTCAAACCGCCGTAGGCCTCGTGCTCGTACACGTGCGCACGCTCGTGCTCGTACATGTGTAAACGTGCTCTACAAAAGCCCACCTCTCTCAGACGGGCCGTGGACGGCAAGCGTGCCGCAGCTGGGCGTGGTACAGTTGCACTCAAACTGGTCAAACAAACTAGACTTTAGCCTTGAAACGTGCTCGGGCACGGTACGGATGGACAGTGTGAGTGCGCCCTTAGCCGCCCATAAGTCCATTTTAGTAGGGTCTAAAATTATGCTAACCAGGATAATTATCTTAACTCAAACTCTTTTTTCTCAAACTTTATTGGAGTAACTTTTGAATCTGAGCGACGCTCCTCTAGAGGATGTTTTGCCCAACGTCCATTCCAACGTAAAGGACGCATGAAACCACGAGGGCAGAGACGATTATTCTCTATTTACGCACGAAATGGGAGCAGAAATGAGCCTTAACAGTGTGCTGACAAACAACAAGCACAGTCTGTTGGAAACCCTGAGTGTGTCTGCGACCCATGATGCGTGCCACAGTGTACCGACGATGGAAAGACACCAGCATGAATCATAGAGTCCAGCGTGGAGCACGGCCCCGTGGAGTTACAGTATCATCCGTCAGCCCCCAGCGCCGCTATCAGCTCTGCTCTGTTGTTTCAGCCGGTTCGGACACATTTCTGACACCGGACTAATTGCTGGAAGATAAAGCTGCATCGTACTGTATGTGTGTGATGTTGGGGAGGGGGGTCAGGCTCAGGTCAGAGGAATTCCCTCCCTCGCCTGCTGGTACCATCGTTTGCTTGCTTTTTTTTCCCCCTCTCCCCTCCCGTTCTCTCGCTCCGACCCTCCACCTCCATACTTGCCAAAGCACATCTTTCTTTCCACTCGAGAGGGAGAGAAAAACATTTGGTCCCCCCGACACTCAAGTGTGAGAAACAACCCGCCAGTGGTTCAACCAGAGAGAAAAGAGCTAGTGAGAAATCCAAAAACGCTTCGATGACGCCACTTTCTCAGTCTCCATAATGCACTTGATTGTTTTGCAGCCGGGGAAGATTTAACAGGGAATTCCCTCGCCATTCCTGTGGCAACCTCTCAAACAAACACCCGAGCCTCGTGTTATGACGACTTGTCTGGACGTCTCAGACCGTGAGAGTGTTAAATGGTGACTGGATTGAGAGTGAGAGTGGCGCTTTGAGCGAATCATCCCTGTGCAGTCTGAACGTACACACTGGGACAACATTCAGGAGGCAGGTGCGACAGATGTTACGTCACCTTCGCGTAAAATAAACCAAAACAAAAACGCTCCACAAAGCATCAATGCACTCCTTTTAAAGCGCTTGGGCAAAAACAAGGCGACTGTAAACATGTTGTCCACCAGGAATGAAGTGAAATGAATCATGTCTCACAGATAGAAAAGGAATTTCCATTCAAATCCACGTAGCTGAGCAGTCAGAGCGGCGGCCATTTTTAAGTGTACCTTGTATAAACGTCTGTACAAACCGACGTTATGCTGCGTTGGTTACAGAAAACAAGCAATTTGCGACGAGACGAAAATGTTTTAGAAAATTGCAGCGGTTCTGAACTGATCCGTCTTGTCCGGACCCAACCCCAACCACAGCGACTTCCTGGTTGATCCAAACAGGAAGTGCCAAAAACGTCAGTTCTCTGAGTGTCCACTAGGGGCAGGTTTCATAACAGAGCAGTTTCTCATTGACCCCCATGTTAAACAGGCCGTTTTCACAGCATCATTAAACCTGTTTAAGGACAAAAGAACATTCTAGTCGGTGTGTTTAGGTCATATCTCCATGACAACACTGAGGAGGGTGGATTTGTTTGTACCAGGCTAGTTTTTATTTTATCGGAGGTTAAAGTTTATGAATAATTAGGGGCGTGGCCTCTTGAGTGACAGCTAGCCTCTGGCCCTCACTTCTCCTCGGAGGTAAACGTCAGCCAGATGGACGTACGCCCCTCCCCCCAACGTCACATACATGCCCTTTTTTGGTCAGAGGAAATGAGGCGGAGTCAAAGTCTGACAAGATGGAGACTCCCGTAGGTGAGGACGATTGGATCAAGTTGAGAGAACGGACCTCGATGGAGACGCTACGTCCATTTTTCATACAGTCTGTGATCTGGACTCAAACCGGCTGATGTTGTCGCCTCAGACTCAGCTTGTTTAGTCTCCAGCAGCTGGTTTTAGAACGTAAATCACGTCACCTATTGCAACACCCAATCAGCTCGTAGCAAAGTCCGCTGGTCAAGTCAGTTACAAACTGTCAGCTGGTCAAAATGGCCGATTTCGACGGAGGCTCAACGAGCGTGCGAGAGAGAGAGAAAACAAGACACAGAGAGAGAGTCGAGCGAGCTAGAGAATATATGAAGAGAGGGAGCGCTGTTAATTGAGAACAAAGCAGTGAAACAGGGAAATAAAACATTACTTTCTCTGTTTCATCTCTAGTAGGAACGCAGCTGTAGCAAGTCTATCACCATCTGTCCTTATTTACATTTTATAATGCTACAAATTATATCCAGCTACGGAAAAAAGCCTGAAAAGTCAGAACCGGAGTCCAGAGAGTCGACAACGTAAAGTGAGTTGCGTGCCGCGCGGTGTGCAGAGGGTGTGTGTACTCACATGTGCGGTGAGACCTCGTAGAAGTTGACTCCACGGTATCGCTCCATGTGGTTCTTGGTGTAGATCTCCAGGTCTTTGTACGGGTTCACTGACACCAGCACTGAACCGATGTACGTCTGGTGGAATGAGAGCAAACTAAGTCACATGACACGACTGGGTGGGTCGTCCTCCATTTGAGAGATCGGTGGTTAGATCCCCACCTCCCCCGGTCCACATGTCGAAGTGTCCTTGGGCAAGACACTGAACCCCCAATTGCTCCCAGTGCTGCGCATGGGTGTGTAAATGTGGTGTGAATGGTTAGATTAGATTAGATGGTCTGTAGATGTCCACTGCCATCAGTGTGAATGTCTGTGTGAACGGGTGAATGTGACAAACACTGTGAAAGCACCTTGAGTAGTCAGAAGACTAGAAAGACGCTATATACTGTATGTACAAGTACATTTACCATAGTTATTTTGATAGAACATATACAGGTACATGTTCATATACAGGTAAATGAACATATACAGGTAAATGAACATATACAGGTATATGAACATATACAGGTAAATGAACATATACAGGTATATGAACATATACAGGTAAATGAACATATACAGGTAAATGAACATATACAGGTAAATGAACATGTACAGGTAAATGAACATATACAGGTAAATGAACATATACAGGTAAATGAACATAAACAGGTAAATGAACATATACAGGTAAATGAACATGTACAGGTATATGAACATATACAGGTAAATGAACATATACAGGTATATGAACATGTACAGGTAAATGAACATATACAGGTATATGAACATGTACAGGTACATGAACATATACAGGTAAATGAACATATACAGGTATATGACACACAGGGATTTCTGGTCGGATTTTCTTGCAGTGTAACTGGTTGAAAACTGTGCATCTACGACTGTTTGCTGTGTTTTCAACGACTAATGAGCAAAGAAGTCATTTTCAGAATAATCCAAATCTCTCACCAGAAGACACGGTCTTTATAAAACCTGCGGTCTACTTCAAACTTTGACACGTGCATCTAAATGAACCGAGAATGCAAACGCAATAAGGTGAATTCATTTGCATTTAAGTGGCGTGGAAACAATGAAGTTATACCTCAAAATGACACCTGTCGCTCGTTCACGTTTTTTTGCATTTGAACTGTGCGGTTTCGAACCCCCACCCGTCTCCCCGCACACTCACATAGATGAGGTTCTCCTTGAAGCGTTTGCGCAGGTTCTCTATGAAGGCGGCCTCGCTGGTGTAGTTCTCCAGCAGGACAAAATCCTGCACGCCCACCCGGTCTCTGGCTGTCAGGGCCGACTCCATCATAGCCCGCACCCCGTCGCTGGCCACCACCTAGAGGAGGACGAGCAGGGGAGTAGGTGGGGTTAGTGAGGCGAACAGAACAACGCAACCTGATGTAGCGTAACACTTCATCAGTCAAACTCTGGAGACACGAAGAAGGGAGGGAGTGAAGAACAAACAAAAGCACATCACGCACACGTAACCCAACTTTATTAAGGGATTAAAATCATAAATCAGTGCTGCAACAACCAGGGGAGAAAAGCAAAAAGCAGAGGAAACAGTGACTGTCTTCGTTGAGACCCGACCTACATGGGACGGTGGTGCAACGGTTCAGTTTGCACGTCAGGGAGGAGAAAAACAACCATTTCCAACGTTCTGTCTGCGTTTTATCGTTTGCAATAATCCCATTTTTCGTCCATCCAGAGATCCGATGATGTTTGAAATCAACAAATATTCTTTAAAAGCAAAAGTGTTAAGCTTTTAAACTCAAACTTTACATTTCCTCCACACTCTATTCTGTATTTTAGCTCCTGTTGGGGCAGAGGGAAGGGAGAGTCCTGCGTACAAACAACTTCTGTTTCCTTATGCGACTGAAAAACTGCATCAACTGGGCCAGGGGTGGGAAATACGGTCCTGGAGAGCCACTGTCCTGCATGTTTTAGTCACGTTTTGGGTTCTAGAGGGCACTTTAGCACACGTTATGGCTCCTAGAGGGCACTTTAGTACGCGTCTTGGGTTCTAGAGTGCACTAAAGCATGTGTTTTGGCTCCTAGAGGGCACTTTAGCACACATTTTGGGTCCTAGAGGGCACTTTAGCACACGTTTTGGGTCCTAGAGGGCACTTTAGCACACGTTTTGGCTCCTAGAGGGCACTTTAGCACGCTTCTTGGGTTCTAGAGGGCACTTTAGCGCATGTTTTGGCTCCTAGAGGACACTCTAACACACGTTTTGGGTCCTAGAGGGCACTATAGCACATGTTTTGGGTCCTAGAGGATACTTTAGCACATGTTTTGGCTCCTAGAGTGCACTTTAGTACACGTTTTGGCTCCTAGAGGACACTTAAGCACACGTTTTGGCTCCTAGAGGACACTCTAACACACGTTTTGGGTTCTAGAGGACACTATAGCACACGTTTTGGGTCCTAGAGGACACTTTAGCACACGTTTTTGCTCCTAGAGGGCACTTTAGCACACGTTTTGGATCCTAGAGGGCACTTTAACACACGTTTTGGCTCCTTGAGGCCACTTTAGCGCGCGTTTTGGCTCCTAGAGGGCACTTTAGCACACGTTTTTGCTCCTTGAGGACACTTTAGTACACGTTTTAGCTCATAGAGGGCACTTTAGCACACGTTTTTGCTCCTTGAGGACACTTTAGTACACGTTTTGGCTCCTTGAGACCACTTTAGCACGCGTTTTGACTCCTAGAGGCCACTTTAGCGCATGTTTTGGCTCCTAGAGTACACTTTAGTACATGTTTTGGCTCCTTGAGGACACTTTAGCACACGTTTTGGCTCCTAGAGGGCACTTTAGCACACGTTTTGGCTCCTAGAGGACACTTTAGCACACGTTTTGGCTCCTAGAGGACACTTTAACACACATTTTTGGCCTGAGTCTAACAATAATCAAACTGTGACGACATCAGCTGCTTGATAACGAGCAAATCATTAGACTCAGGTGTGGTGGAGCGGAGAGAAACCTAAAACATGCAGGACAGTGGCCCTCCAGGACCAGAATTGCCTACCCCTGAACTGGGCCATGGTTTGTGTCGTGTCTTCGGGTTTGAATCCCTAAAAAAAGAGCACATTTCAGGCTCATCTCTCAGTCTAACCGGACTGATACTCCTCTATTTGATTCAGCCCAGCTGTCAACACAAGCCCCACAGCGTCCTAACGTCTTACTCGAGCTATTCTTGTGTAACCCGAACGTTATTTTCATGCTCTAAATGTATTTTCTTCTATTTTCTGCACTATCAAAACAGTGATTGCGTGTTGGGCTCCTGCCAAAACGCAGTGGACCTACACTCGATACTGTGCCCGAAGGCATCCTGTGCAGACACACAGAGAGCCGCAGCTGCACGCTCTTCAGAGAAAAACATCTTCACATCGGACGAACTGACACATGGAAATGAATGTTTCTGCTTTAAAAACGAATCAATCATCAAACATAAACAGCCGATTACTCTTCTGTCAAACAACAAATCAATATTGTCTGTCCTTGATAATGGAAATTGCTTTAATTCCAAATATTATATCATTCATTCATCCTCAACCTCTTGTCCCTGTCGGGGTCGCGGGGAGCTGGAGCCGATCCCAGCTGACATCGGGCGTGAGGCCTAGGTGGACCCTGATCCTGACCCCTAACCCTGCCCCTCAATCTAACCCTAACCTCTACCTCGACAAAATGCTGAATTAAATCCACAAAGGCAGAGGTTTATGCGACAGGGGAACATAGAGATGAACCCGATCCAGGCAACAATATGCATTCATTCATTCATTCATCTTCAACCACTTGTCCCTGTCGGGTCGCGGGGGGGGGGGGGGGCTGGAGCCGATCCCAGCTGACATGGGGCGTGAGGCGGGGTCCACCCTGGACAGGACGCCAGTCTATCACAGGACACATAGAGACGAACAGAGACAGACGACCATTCACACCTACGGGTGATTTAGAGTCATCAATGAACCGAACACCTGCACGTCTTTGGACTGTGGGAGGAAACCGGAGAACCCGGAGAAAACCCACGCAGACACGGGGAGAACATGCAAACTCCACACAGAAGGGACCCAGCCGGGATGCGAACCAGGAACCCTCTCGCTTTGAGGCGACAGTGCTAACCACTACACCACGACACAAAACACACGAATATCCTCCAATTGAATAGAGTTCACAGAGTACCTGACATAAAAACTTGAGCAACAACTTTGATTATGGTCATTCTCTGGATGTTTAAATTGCTGCGGTCAAATTAACGCTGAGGATAAACAGCGTTAGTACAATTTGACGGTAACAGGAGGGTTAAAACAGCCCCCGACCAAGTGATGTTAGCACCTCTACAAAGTCGAGATGGGGGGAACGCCTCGCTTCGACCAAAGCGCCCCACCCCAGGGTTTCACACGTCCAGAAAATAAACGGGCTTCAGAAGCAGAAGTGAAGTTAAATTGCAACACTTACATGTTTGAGCTCGCCGACACGTTTGACCAGGAAGCCGTTCTCTAAAATAGAGGCTTGAGTTTTACGCATGAGGCTGCGAATGTCGCTCACGTCCATGTTTGACGAGCACAGAGTTGGAAGAGACTAAAAACAAAACGACGACTCGACTTTGTACCAAGGGGTAGAGGCGGCAAACACACACACACACACACACACACACACACAAAGTACAGCAGGTGTTGTTGTTGTGCTGAGCAGTACGGTACAGTCTTCATCCCCTCAGGAGAGAGATGGCGAAAGAATTGAAGAGAACGCTTGAGGGACTGGAGAAGATATTAATTAGCGGCGGGTGAGAGCGGAGGGAGCAGAGAGAGATGATGGATGTGAGGTTATGACTCCGGATTAAACGCAGGACTGGAAAGTTAACAACACTCCCTGAAATTCCACAGAGCAGCACCCCATTAAATCACTTTATCGCCTGCACACGCGCGCGGCTTCTTCAGCACACGTTTTGGCTCCTAGAGGGCACTTTAGTACACGTTTTGGCTCCTAGAGGGCACTTTAGCATGCGTTTTGGATCCTAGAGTGCACTTTAGTACACGTTTTGGCTCCTAGAGGGCACTTTAGCACACGTTTTGGCTCCTAGAGGGCACTTTAGCACACTTTTTGGCTCCTAGAGGGCACTTTAGCATGTGTTCTGGCTCCTAGAGGGCACTATAACACGCGTCTTGGGTCCTAGAGGACACTTTAGCACACGTTTTTGCTCTTGGCGGGCACTTTAGCACATGTTTTGGCTCCTAGAGGGCACTTTATCACGCGTTTTGAATCCTTGAGGCCACTTTAGCACACGTTTTGGCTCCTAGAGGGCACTTAAGCACACGTTTACGCTCCTAGAGGACACTATAGCAGGTGTTTTGGCTCCTAGAGGACACTTTAGCACACGTCTTGGGTCCTAGAGGGCACTTTAGCGCATGTTTTGGGTCCTAGAGGACACTTTAGCACACGTTTTGGCTCCTAGAGGGCACTTTAGCATGCGTTCTGGCTCCTAGAGGGCACTTTAGCACGTGTTTTGAATCCTTGAGGCCACTTTAACACACGATTTGGCTCCTAGAGGGCACTTAAGCACACGTTTACGCTCCTAGAGGACACTTTAGCACATGTTTTGGGTCCTAGAGGGCATTATAGCACACGTTTTGAGTCCTAGAGGGCACTTGAGCACGTCTTTTGGCTCCTAGAGGACACTATAGCAGGTGTTTTGGCTCCTAGAGGGCACTATAGCACACGTTTTGGCTCCTAGAGGGCACTATAGCATGTGTTTTGGCTCCTAGAGGGCAGGACTGGAAAGTTAACAACACTCCCTGAAATTCCACAGAGCAGCACCCCATTAAATCACTTTATCGCCTGCACACACGCAGACGCGCGGCATCTTGACTTCATCGTTTGCCACCATAATTATTATCATTTTCATATTCTGTCACCTTAGCTGTGCTTGTTTCTACTATTCTGTTGTATTAACTGCCTTAACATATAAGTCATATTCACATTACTATAAATATTATAGTTACTGTTAGGCTTTGCTTGCATCTCTGGAAGTGTCTGTCTGTCTCTCTCTGTCCATCTGTGTGTCTTTTCTCTCTTTCTCTCTCCTTTTCTTCCTCCCCAACTGGTCAAGACAGATGTGCGTCCTCCACAGAGCTGGGTCTGTCTGTCGTTCCTGTCTGTTATAGTGAAGGTTTTCGTTGCCACTGTACTCTACGAGGGAATTGTTGGGTCTCTGTAAATCATAAATAAGTCATAGAGTGTGGTCTTTACCTACTCTGTAAAGTGTCCTGAGATAACTGTTGTTATGATTTGACACTATAAATAAAATTGAATTGAATTGAATTGAATCGTCGTGCGCATGAATACGTTTTCAAAAGGGAGGGTCCCGGTGGTGCTTCGCCCACCTGGGGAGAAGCTCCCCGCGTGGACCCGGAGCCCGTAGCTGCACAAACAGGGGAGCTGATGACATTAGCCAGCGCCGCCGGTCGTGTTTACAGCTTTAAATTAACTCAACCGCCCCTGCACTTTATCTTTTACCGCCTGTCAGAGAAGGGAGACCGTCCCGGCTCTGACTTCTTAATCCAGGCTGTAAAATCTGAGACAGTGAGACACAAACCCAGTTTATTTTTACAAGGCCCTGCAGAGAACAACTCCCACATTAGAGCGACTATGAACACACAACAGATACCAGCATCATCTTTATTACACTGCAGGCTTCTTCAGCACCTGCAGAGGCTTTACAGACGCATTTGTTTCTGCCCTGAAGCCTCAAAGGAGCTCCTTTAGCGTGTGCACTTTGACTTGTTTCCCAGTGAAACAGAATATTCGAGCGGTGCACGGTTACAAGAGGGATTTCAATCAAATCCTTTGCATTTGATCAGAGGGGAAAGTAAAAAAACAATACGGGGGTACAGAGTCAAGTTATTTAAGAACGCGTTTCGGGTCCTAGAGGGAACTTTAGCACACGTTTTGGCTCCTAGAGGGCACTTTAGCACACGTTTTGGGTTCTAGAGGAAGCTTTAGCACATGTTTTGGCTCCTAGGGGGCACTTTCGCACATGTTTTGGGTTCTAGAGTGCACTTTAGCATGCGATTTGGCTCCTAGAGTGCACTTTAGCACGCGTTTTGGCTCCTAGAGTGCACTTTAGCACATGTTTTGGCTCTAAGAGTGCACTTTAGCACATGTTTTGGCTCCTAGAGGCCACTTAAGCACACTTTTTGGCTCCTAGAGGGCACTTTAGCACGCATTTTGGCTCCTAGAGGGCACTTTAGCACACTTTTTGGCTCCTAGAGGGCACTTTAGCATGCATTTTGGCTCCTAGAGGGCACTTTAGCATGCATTTTGGCTCCTAGAGAGCACTTTAGCGTGCGTTTTGTGTTCTAGGGGACACTTTAGCGCAGGTTTTGGCTCTAGAGGGCACTTTAGCACACGTTTTTCAACAATTGGGCCACGGAGGGGGGGCGACCGCCTTGTTTCTCTCACCACTGGACGCCATGAGCTCTGGTGACCTTCTGTTTTACACGTCTCTACAGAAAACACCGCAGCTGTGTGTGTGTGTGTGTGTGTGTGTGTGTGTGCGTGTGTGTGTGTGTGTGTGTGTGTGCGTGTGCGTGTGCGCATGTGTGTAAGTGTGTGACCTATCAATCAAACAGTATTTCTGGTGTTTTGGCCTCTTTACTCATGTTTTTCTGGTTATTTCTGCACTGATCTGAACTATTTTATGCTTTTTTCTCCCCTGGGCGAAAATGACAAGACAGCAGGTGTGTTTCGACCAAACGTAAAGGACTTATTGACATCTGACGTGTTTTTTCTTTACAAAAACCTCCAAATATTATGGCGCCGGGGAAGAAAAGCAACCCAAGTCTTATTTCCTCACCTCTCCCCTCCTCTTCCTCCTCTCTCTCTCTCCATTACTTCATTGTTTCCCCACTGTCGCTTTCACTGTTTGGCTTTCCTGCGTGGAGCGCCGCACACACCGGACCTCCACCCGGTCTCAGGAACACGCCAAGTACGTGCCCACACCCGGTTCCTACAGTTACATGTCGTCATGTTTTCCAAAGTCCTGTGGCAGCATTGGAAGCAGCCTGGAGCCAGTTTATCAGCAGGAGACCTGAGGAGGTGCGACTCTGCTGCAGGGCTCCCGCACCTTTTTCACAGTCAAAGTCAAGCACTTTTCAAGCATCTCAAGGAGCATTTTCAAGCTTTTCCAGCACCTTACACCTCCATATGTATACACAGCACACACAGTGGATATATAGTAAAGTAATTATTGCACTTTAATCACATTAAATTAGAAGTTACTGTGCTGCAAACAACAAAAATAGTGTTTCGTGACACAACGGTGACACATTTGTCATCTGTTTCTAAGTAGAATTGTCACCCTGACCTATATAACCTATAAAGCTCAATTTAAAGCACTTTTCAAGCATCTCAAGGCGCATTTTCAAGCTTTTCCAGCACCTTATACCTACATATGTATACACAGCACACAGTGGATATATAGTATAGTAATTATTGCACTTTAATCACATTAAACTAGACGTTACTGTGCTGCAAACAACAAAAATAATGTTTTTTTGACGCAACGGTGACACATGTGTCATCTGTTTATAAGTAGAATTCGCACCCTGACCTATATAACCTATAAAACCTCAATTTAAAGCACTTTATTCATAAACTTTGAACGCATCACGTTAAATTTGAAGTGTTTTAAAGGATTTTAAGCACCTGTAAGAACGCTGCAAACTAGTGCCGGTCTCCTATGAGCTTAGAGGGCGGAGTCCGACAGTTTAAGTTCAATTCAAGGCTTTTAAGACTTTAACGCCACCTAGAATTTAATTTATGAGCAAATTAACAATCAATAAAAATGTAAAAACGTGCATCTGCTCTGCGCGTCCCGACCGCAACCACACGACTGTTGTGTCGCTGTGGTGTTACGGCAAGAGGCATTCGGTAAAACAATATATATTTTTAAATGTTACCAATTATTTTGAGATTTGAGATGAATTACAACATCACAAAATAAATCAGAAAATCCCACTTCACCCTTGTGTTAACATTTTTAAATGAAGAAAGTTTGCTTTTAACAACACTTGAGGCTGTTTTTAGATGAACAAGTCAAGACTTTTTAAGGATCCGCGGGGTCTAGATTGCATTTTATTTAATATTTATTACGCATCACTTGTGTTTTTTAGGATTTTAAGGGCTTCTTTGTTGTAATTTGAATGTTTAATGCAGCTTTATTTATTGCACCTTTATCTTTTATGTGCCTTTATGAGTCTACGTTTACTCAGGAGTGCGTGCGACATCCACCCACCTCATGAATCATCATTGTGTTGTTGCACCTGTCACTGTTTAAGGTGCGTTTGTGCAACTGTACTTGACATTTAAGGACAATACAGTCGATCTTATGTTAAAAAAATATGCATCACCACCCACTGGACCACTGAACAACGAGCGATCACGTCCCTGAGAGAAAGCAGAGGGATTGGATCATCCAGGCCGCCCCGCGAACAACAGCAGTTTGACCTTTGCGTGGCTGCGGGCGCGCGGCTCACGCAGCTCAGGTGTCACACTGTTTATGTAAACCTCCTCTAACCTGCTGCTTTCACTGACGCCGTGCAGCAGCTCACAACGACGGGAGCACAAAGACACAACAGACGACTAAAGCTGCAGAACCAGGCGTGAAACACCGACGTGTGTGACGGCGTTTCTGCGACAGAATATCGACAGAGTCTCGTCTTTTTTATGTTTTTATGTTTATAATGTCGACTACAAACTGAGATTTGCTTTATTTCCAGAGGGCACTTTAGTTATTCTACATTTATGTGTAAACCTGCATAAAGTCCTGTTAGATAACCGCCACCATTTTGGCCACATCCTCTTTTGCATAAAATGCAACTAAGACTCCCGTCTCCGTGTTTTCATTGAGCTGAAACACCGTGCACGTGCATAAAGGCTGAATGCATAGGGAAAAAGCTACAAAAGCACCCGGGTACACGTGGACTTAAACCCTGACACAGGTGTGTAACAGGTGGAACTGAACACCGACATGCTGTATGTCAACGCCGAAGCATTTCCCATGGAAACGCCCCTCCAGGCTGAGCAGTGAGCATGTTCATTTCAAGCCCAGGAGACGGCTGGTGAGGGCGCTCTGCGGAGCAGTCAGACAGGTGGGACGAGCCGGCCGAGTGTCCCGCAGGCCGCAGAAATGAACACGAGCACATGTGGGCTGAAAAAACAACACAAGCAGCAGCTGGCAGAGCTCCACGTGTCACATGGGGTCAGTGCTTCACAGCGATGAAGGGTTTGTGTGCGAGTCACCGCTCACTGCTGCGTGTTTTACCTGCTGCGACTGTGCAAACGTTGACTCCCCTACTGGATTTAAATCTACTTTAAATCACATTTGCGTCCCTGATTACAGCCGCCAGCTTCTAGACTTCACCGTTACTGAACCGTTGATGTGGAACCAAAGTTCACAAGCACACTATTGTACTGTACGCTGTTGGCAACAGGTTGGGAGCGTACGTATCTTCTCCAGGGGTCCTATGATCCCTGCTTTGTATGTGACCGGGGAAGAAAAGGGTCCAATGTTCCCCGGTCTGTTATTTTTTCCACAATCAGTGCCGTATTCTGCTGCAAACAGGCCTCTGTAGACCCCAACACTGCCCCCTAACCCTGACCCTAACAAAATGCAGTTAAATCAGCGAAGGCTTTTGCGACCAGGGAACATACGGATGACCCTAACAAGTTCAGTCACACTACGGTGAGCGTAGATGAAACGCGTTAGCTGGAAGACCCGGTCCTCAGCTCGGTCAGCTACACCGGCAACCAACGCAGTTGAGTTGCACAGAAGATGCAGACTAAAGGCTAAATGTTGATGTCTTCACTCACTTGGCGAGGTACACGCTTCATTCATTCAACAGTAGGATCGGACAGCCCAGGTATCGGATTGGAAAAAACTGGATCGGTGCATCTTTAATTAGAAAGTGTGTAAAAAGAATACGAATTAAATCTAATTGTGTGGGAAACACTGAAATGTTCCTTTACGGTGTCAGAATCACCTGCACCTAAAGTTAAAAAATAGCCATTATATTAAAAGCAACAGCCACTCAACTAAACCAACTGATCCGACACCTCTCTCATGAGCACGGGCACAGTAAAGAGGATCCACTACTATAATAACAAGATAGATTTCATTCATGAACACAGGGCGGACAGACGAGTTTCACTTTGGCTTCACGAAGCCCGAGTGCCTTTAACACCAGACGGGTTCAACTTTAGCATTATCTTCAACATAAAGTGACTCAAGTCCTTCGTTCTGTCACTTAACGGCGAGTAACTCCCTTTACTTCCAACCTTCAAATCACACGTTCATCGTTTTTATGAGAAGTTTACGAGTCAGTTAGTCGGACGAGGGCGAGAGTTCAGCAACCCTGACTCACCCGACCCCGACGATACTCCACGAAGGAACAAACCGCTTTGAGGTTCTTAGTCCAAGCGCAATGAGCGATCGTTCACCGAGTCATTCAGAGGCTTTTCACTCGTCAATGCTTCATCACAACCAGCTTTGACACAGTCTTGGAAAAGTGACTAGACCGGATAGCCTGAGGAGAACGAGGCGAACCCTGCATAAACGACCTACTGATCTGCAGGAAGTGATGACAAGTGTGTCAGGAATCTCTCCGCCTCCTCCTTCCACACCACGCACTGTTGTAGCAGCAGAGAAGGCTCGTAAATAAATACACTTATCAAATAGAATGGATGTGTTTGCATGTTCATGACCCAAAGAACAAGGTCTCGGGTACAAGAGGCCGAAATGTGTTTCCTCAGGAGGGGGGCTGGAGTCTCCCTTAGAGAGAGGGGGAGAAGTTCAGCATCCGTGAGGAACTCGGAGTAGAGCCGCTGCTCCTTTGCGTTGAAAGGAGCCAGTTGAGGTGGTTCAGGATCATCTGGTAAGGATGCCCCCTGAGCGCCTCCCTAGGGAGGTGTTCCAGGCACGTCTAGCTGGGAGGAGGCCTCGGGGAAGACCCAGGACCAGGTGGAGAGATTAGATCTCCACACTGGCCTGGGAACGCCTCAGGATCCCCCAGTTAGAGCTGGTTAATGTGGCCCGGGAAAGGGAAGTTTGGGGTCCCCTGCTAAAGCTGCTGCCCCCGCGACCCGACCCCGGATAAGCGGTTGAAAATGTGATGAGATGAGATGAGATGGGTTTGCATGTGCCAAAGTGTGAGGGTAAATACGTCTATGCTGGGAGATCGAGCATATTTTACTATATACAAAAGGAAATTCATGCAGCACTAAAAAGGCAGCAGTTAAACGTATTTTAGACACCTAATCTATCTATCATCATCAGTTTAGACGTCAGACGGCCTTTTTAAAGCTTGCACGGGGGTGAAATTAAGCTGTTTTCTGTGCTCTCGTCAAAGCCACCAGACTCCGCTGACAAAAACAGTGATTTAACCTCACAGAGAATATGAGTTGCTGGTCTACCGCTGCCTTTATCTGTTAGTTTGTATGTGTTATTGTGTCGCTTTGGCGTTTTAAAGGGTTAGGAACTAGCAAAACAAACTAACTAACAGATGAAGGCGGCGGTAGACCAGCAACTCCTGTGTTCTGTGAGGTTAAATCACTGTTTGTGACGATGGAGTCTGGCGGCTTTGACGAGAGCAAAGAACACCTTCAGTTCCCCCCCTGTGTAAACTTAGAAAAGGCCGTCTGACAGCGCGGTAAAGCTGTCAAAACACTCTCAATATAGTGTACACTTTAACTTATAATGGTATTTTTTAGATGTCTTAAATCTGTTTAGCTTCCTGTCAAACCGGGGGGGTGCCGACCGCCATCCACTGTCGCCGAAACACTGACAATAAGCATCTCAAACAAAACAAAAACCAGACCGACCCACTTCAAGTCCCTCATACATCACTGATCAACACTTTTCTCATTAACACACACACACACACGGTTTCTCTCTGTCGATGCCAAAGAATGCCACCATGTGATCGCCTCGCCCTGGGACGGTGCACACACACTCACACTCACACACACACACACACACGGTGGACGAGGACACACCTTCTTGGATATCAAATAGATTCAAATTGCATCGACATGACAAATACAGAGCCGAGGTGGAGAAGGATGCTGAGATCGAGGGAGGATTTAAAACAGCGCGTAAAACGCACGTTCACGGCTCTGGCGTTCACCTGCCCCTCTCCTCACCTGTGTCCTTGGAAGTTCAACAGCGCACGGTCAAGGTTGTGACACAATTCCAACGACCGAGCGGCTCCGGTAACCTCCGTCCTCCCACATAATTCACCTCTCACACCTGCGTTTATGGACAAACAACTCAGGCTGAACCCTCAAAGGGCGCCCTGAGTTGCTCCACTGACTTTTCCTGCGAGAAGAACGTGCGGTCGGGCGTCTTACCAAAGGTCTGTACTTCATGGCTCCTGCCCTTCTCTCTCTCTCTCTCTCTCTCGAGTGATTTGGATGGGGGTTTTTTTTCCTCCGATACTCCAGCAGCTATAAGAATGTGGCCTCCAGCGCCGCGTCGCAACCGCTATGTAGCCGAGAGTTTGTTTTTAGAAGCTCTCCCCTTCGTCCTGAGAGCCAGCTGCCATAGCTTCTCCTCTTACTGCTGCACACACCTCGCTCTGTCTCTCTCTCTCTCTCTCTCTTTCTCTTTTGCTCGCCACTCGTTCACCCACTTTTTCTTCTCAGTCCCTCCCTCCCTCCAGAGGAAATAGTCCCTGTGTTGGGTGACACATAAACCCCCTCCTTACCTCTCTCTCTCTCTCTCTTTCTGCTGTTTTCCCCCTGTCGCCCTCTCCTGAATCTTACATTTACGCAAAGAAACTCACCGTACTTCCTCTCGTTTTCCCTCTCTATTCACACACACATCTGGCTCTGACCGCCCCCGGAGAGCAAAAAGGATGAGAGGGGATGTCCCGATGCCAAAGGGGGTAAAAGAGTGTGTGTGTGATGCCAAAAAAAGGGAAAGTCTTAAGTAGTAAAATGCAGCACGAGCCAATAAATAATCATTTATTTGAGCCAAAACAGTTTCCCCTTCCTACGATTTACAAGCTGAAGGAGGAACCAGACGTGCAGCCAAGAGTCCCACCGCCATAAATACGTCTCTTAATGCTTAATGCATCCAACACACACACACACACACACACACACACACGTGAATTTATACATATACAGAATGATGCACGCATGCACGCACAGGGACGTATCATCATTAGTGCAATATCATTACAGCGAGTGTAATTACTCCAGACCAGAGGGGCACACACTCTCACACACTCTCTCACACACACACACACTCTCACACCCACACACTCACTCTCACACTCTCAGACCCACACACACACACACCCTGACTCGCTGCAGATCAAAGGCCTCAGCAGTCGAATGCATCTGCTTGTTAACACTAATAACAGCTGACATGTCACAGGCAAACGGGCGCACAGTGTCGTTGAGGACAAAGAGGAAACGCAGCGATAACACGCGGACGTTAATAAAGAGATGGTTTGGAACCTGACGGTGGTTTGTTTTAAGACTTCAAATCGTCCGTTTGTAACTTTGCGGCAGCTTTATTTTGTTGATGTGAGACCGTGAGGGTTCCTGCAGCTTTTCCAAAGTCAAATTCAAGACGTTTTCAAGCATTTAAAGGTGCGTTTTCAGTCATGTTGTATTGAAGAAGACTTGAAACTAGAGATTGAGACATAAACTCATTAGGAAAATGTTTACAGAGGGAATAAATCAAGTTTAGGCTCATTTTCTCATTGACTTCTATACAATCACACTTCTTTTTGGAGCCAGTGGAGTCTCCTCCTGCTGGACATTAGAGAGAATGCAGCTTTAAGTGGAGTCTCCTCCTGCTGGACATTAGAGAGAATGCAGCTTTAAGTGGAGTCTCCTCCTGCTGGACATTAGAGAGAATGCAGCTTTAAGTGGAGTCTCCTCCTGCTGGACATTAGAGAGAATGCAGCTTTAAGTGGAGTCTCCCCCTGCTGGACATTAGAGACAATGCAGCTTTAAGTGGAGTCTCCTCCTGCTGGACATTAGAGAGAATGCAGCTTTAAGTGGAGTCTCCTCCTGCTGGACATTAGAGAGAATGCAGCTTTAAGTGGAGTCTCCTCCTGCTGGACATTAGAGAGAATGCAGCTTTAAGTGGAGTCTCCCCCTGCTGGACATTAGAGAGAACGCAGCTTTAAGTGGAGTCTCCTCCTGCTGGACATTAGAGAGAATGCAGCTTTAAGTGGAGTCTCCCCCTGCTGGACATTAGAGATAATGCAGCTTTAAGTGGAGTCTCCTCCTGCTGGACATTAGAGAGAATGCAGCTTTAAGTGGAGTCTCCTCCTGCTGGACATTAGAGACAATGCAGCTTTAAGTGGAGTCTCCCCCTGCTGGACATTAGAGAGAATGCAGCTTTAAGTGGAGTCTCCTCCTGCTGGACATTAGAGAGATTGCAGCTTTAAGTGGAGTCTCCCCCTGCTGGACATTAGAGAGAATGCAGCTTTAAGTGGAGTCTCCTCCTGCTGGACATTAGAGAGAATGCAGCTTTAAGTGGAGTCTCCTCCTGCTGGACATTAGAGAGAATGCAGCTTTAAGTGGAGTCTCCTCCTGCTGGACATTAGAGAGAATGCAGCTTTAAGTGGAGTCTCCTCCTGCTGGACATTAGAGAGAATACAGCTTTAAGTGGAGTCTCCTCCTGCTGGACATTAGAGAGAATACAGCTTTAAGTGGAGTCTCCTCCTGCTGGACATTAGAGAGAATGCAGCTTTAAGACCAGGAAGCTACTTCATTATACAGTCTGTGCATCTTACGTATGGCAAAAAAGCCAATTACCGTATTTTCCGCATTGTAAGGCGCACCACATTATAAGGTGCATAGAACAGACGCTACAGTCGAGGCTGGGGTTACGTTCTGCATCCATTAGATGGAGCTGCACTAAAGGGAACGTCAACAAAACAGTCAGGGGAGGTCGTCTTGTTGCTTCCTCCACTTCCGCACCATTGATTGGTTCATGTTCAACTCTCTGGCTGCTGCTCTATTCCCGTGTCCTACTGCGTGACTAATGGCCTTGAGTGTAAACTCTGCGTCGTAAGCGTGTCTCTTAACAGGAGCCATTTTGGGCTCTTTACACAAACACACACATGGAAATGAAACGGCACGCTTCACGCAGTCGTATATCTCAACATGCACCGCGCGTTACTTCTTCTACGGGGGAAAATAGAGTCGGCGGCTGCTCACCGTAGTTGCGAGACCTGTTGTGTCTCAATATTGGTCCATATATAAGGAGCACCGGGTTATAAGGCGCACTGTCGGCTTTTGAGACATTTGAGGTTTTTAGGTGCTCCTTATAGTGCGGAAAATACGGTACTATATTCCCAAAATGTTGCACTAGTGCGCCAAGATGTAGGAAATAGCTGTTGCATTGTGCCAAACACACGAGAGATTATGAACCTACGAGATGGAGGTGTATTGTGGGAGGTTCAGTTTCATTAAGGGCATATTTTCAGACATGAAAGAGACCTCCAGAGTTCCTGGTGCTGGACAGAAGTACGACTTTCTCGTCTACGGTGGAAGAGGCTTCAAAGAGCAAAGCAGCGGCAGGAAAGCCGGTTTTTATAGGGCTCATTAGGACGACTCCCTCCTTCCTGCTGATCTAAGAGAATGGGCCCATAAAGCCAAAGACGTGGCGCTTGTTGGTATTCTGCGTCTTTAGGTCCATTTTTAGTAACTTCTGCGAATGCACACTTGAAAAAGAGAGATCTGACAGACTGACTGACTAAAAGGGGAGCTGGTGGAGAAGTAGAGAGACGTTGGAATGAGAAAGGGAATAAAAAGTGAGGGAATGAACGAGGGCAGGTAAACGCGGAGGGTTTTAATTTCTCCCGGTTGAGAAATCTGAGCGCTGCGTCACCTTCATCCTGAGCTCCGAGGCTCACAGAGCTAAAGTAAAGTCTTGGTGAAGGTCATTTTCACCATTTTAAGGTTATTTCGCCTCCGTAACACGTCTTCTTTCAGACCAGTGGAAAGAAAACAACCAAATAAACACATTTCTTTTACTACTTTGTCTGTTTTTGTCTGTAGTTTTCTCCTAAAGTCACCAAAAAAACACATTTATTTCACTACTTTGTCTGTAGTTTTCTCGTAAAGTCACCAAAAAAACATATTTATTCACTACTTTGTCTGTTTTTGTCTGTAGTTTTCTCCTAAAGTCACCAAAAAAACATATTTATTTCACTACTTTGTCTGTTTTTGTCTGTAGTTTTCTCCTAAAGTCACCAAAAAACATATTTATTTCACTACTTTGTCTGTTTTTGTGTGTAGATTTCTCCTAAAGTCACCAAAAAAACACATTTATTTTACTACTTTGTCTGTTTTTGTCTGTAGTTTTATCCTAAAGTCACCAAAAACATATTTATTTCACTACTTTGTCTGTTTTTGTCTGTAGTTTTCTCCTAAAGTCACCAAAAAACACATTTATTTTAATACTTTGTCTGTTTTTGTCTGAATATTGCTCCTAAAGTCACAAAAAAACACATTTATTTCACTACTTTGTCTGTTTTTCGTCTGTAGTTTTCTCCTAAAGTCACCAAAAAACATATTTATTTTACTATTTTGTCTGTAGTTTTCTCCTAAAGTCACCAAAAAACACATTTATTTCACTACTTTGTCTGTTTTTGTCTGTAGATTTCTCCTAAAGTCACCAAAAAACACATTTATTTCACTACTTTGTCTGTTTTTTGTCTGTAGTTTTCTCCTAAAGTCACCAAAAAACATATTTATTTCACTACTTTGTCTGTTTTTTGTCTGTAGTTTTCTCCTAAAGTCACCAAAAAACATATTTATTTCACTACTTTGTCTGTTTTTCTTCTGTAGCTTTCTCCTAAAGTCACCAAAAACATATTTATTTCACTACTTTGTCTGTTTGTGTCCGTAGATTTCTCCTAAAGTCACCAAAAAACATTAGATAATGCCTCAATTGCATTCAGTCAAGTTGTGTGCATGTGATGGAAGGATGCACAGTGCACGGTTAAATACAGTTAGTACAATTTACCACAAAATGTCCTTTTATTCCAATTTATTCCCTTTTATTTCAACTGTTTTGCAAGAAAAAAAAGGTAAAAAATCCCCAAATTCGAGGAGTCTAGCTTCCAATAAAAAGGGTCCACCCCTTTGCATCTCATCTCATCTTCAGCCTCTTATCCGGGGTCGGGTCGCGGGGGCAGCAGCTTTAGCAGGGGACCCCAAACTTACCTTTCCCAGGCCACATTAACCAGCTCTAACTGGGGGATCCTGAGGCGTTCCCAGGCCAGTGTGGAGATCTAATCTCTCCACCTGGTCCTGGGTCTTCCCCGAGGCCTCCTCCCAGCTGGACGTGCCTGGAACACCTCCCTTTGCAACTCATTTGCATCTTAAAATTTAAAAATACATATATAATATGTTGGTTTGGGGCAATACCAGTGTTTTCCTTTCCCCTTGTTCACCTGCAGAGTCTCTACAGTTTGTACAAAGCTTCTTTTTTTAAAGCAGTTATCTGGTCTTAAATAATTTATTGACACTAAATCAGCACCGAGCTGTGAAGAGCCATTAAAAGTGGATTTGCGGCGGCAGCAGGAAGACCCACCGTGCCCGTCTGCACACACAGAGAGCAGGTGTACCGACGTGAGGGGAACACCGCCTGCTGGGAAACCTCTTCCCTCTCCCACAGCGCCCTCTACTGGTCACCCCGGGGTAAATCAAACCCATGGAGGGCGGACGTCCAAATGCCTGAAAATAACTCTAACTAACTGTGTCACAGACTCAACTTCTCCTTTGAACCTCTCTCTCTCTCTCTCTCTCTCTCTCTCTCTCTCTCTCTCTCTCTCTCTCTCTCTCTCTCTCTCTCTCTCTCTCTCTCTCTCTCTCTCTCTCTCTCTCTCTCTCTCTCTCTCTCTCTCTCTCTCTCTCTCTCTCTCTCTCTCTCTCTCTCTCTCCTCTCTCTCTCTCTCTCTCTCTCCTCTCTCTCTCTCTCTCTCTCTCTCTCTCTCTCTCTCTCTCCTCTCTCTCTCATCTCCCTCTTCTCTCTCTCTCTCTCTCTCCATTGCCAGTATAATCAGAGCCCCTACTGCAGGAATCTGAGTAATGTTTTCCAGACGCTCTCTCTCTCTCTCTCTCTCTCTCTTCTCTCTCTCGCTCGCCCGGTGTGACCAAACACTGCACAGACGACAGGAAACAGACAAGAGATACACGAGGAGATGGAGGTGCTGCAGATGTTAAAACGCCAAACGTATCGACCACATCCATGCCTTTACTCCTTTTGTGCTAACGTGTCTGGATGAAACAGACTTTTGGCCGCTGTTCAGACGGTAAAGGTGTGTCTGTGTGTGTGTGTGTGTGTGTGTGTGTGTGTCGTGTGTGTGTGTGTGTGTTTGTGCAGGCTCATGCTGAGGCAGCATATTTGCGCTGAGCTGGGAGGAAGGAGGGGCCGACTCTGACCACCAGTGTCTCGGCTCAGCTGTCGGACTTTAACCCTTTCTTACCCCACTTCACTTTCATCCGAGGGGGCGACCTCCTCCGGGGTCAAGAGGACGCCGCGGAGATCGGATCACGGCTCATAAACAGATATATATCCCCCAAAGCAATATCAGTCAAAAGCAACTGGACTTGGGTATTTGTCCAGAAACTGACACATGAGAACAGTCACAGGTATAAATATATATGACATTAATCAGTCATTGTCCTCCCACACCCCTGAGCTACAGTCAGTCTCTCTTTCATGGCTGTGGGGCTGTAAATGATAAGATATGAAAGCGCTATAAGAGGCATGACGCCATGGAAACAATACAAACACTGTTTTACAGCCGAGGAGCTTTTATAACCACAGGCTCTGATGATGGACGCAACCTTTTGCAGGTGCATCAGAGTCACGAAGGCTGCACCAATGGCTTTTTTTTAAAATATTCATTAGGGGCGCACTCACACTGTGCGTCCGTCCCGTGCCCCGTGCTTTAGGGGTCCTTGTCCCCCCCTCCAGGCCCGTTTGTACTCACACTACCTGGGCCTCGGAGAATGCTTCTTGCTGCCTATACGTCATCACGCCGTAAACACGTCACACGCATTGATGACGTCATGGCGATGCGTGGCTTTGTTTCCAGATCTTTCCGTAGACCTCAGAGTTTTTGTGCGTCTTGTCGACTGTTTTTGAATCTTTTCATCGACCAAATCTGCAGTAAACACTCCACCTCTGCATCACACCAACGTGAACCTTTCCACCGCCATTGTTTTAAATGTCCGCGCATGGTCCCTCCTTCTTTTTTCTATGTCCCAACAGGCGCACCATAAATGACCTCAGAACCGTCGTAGGCCTCGTGCTCGTGCTCGTACATGTGCAAACGTGCTTTACAAAAGCCCACCTCTCTCAGACGGGCCCTGGACGGCAAGCTGGCCGCATTTATGCGCGGTTACGGTTTGCACTCACACTGGTCAAACGCACTAGGCTTGGTCCGGGTGCGGAAAGGACAGTGTGAGTGCGCCCTAAGCCTCTATCAAAGGGTAAGTCCGGTGAAAATGGACTCTATGGTGTTTTTTGGCACGAAAATACATCAAATAAGCCGCGGAAACAGTTGTTTTCGTGGATTAACCATGTATGGAGAAAGCCGGTGAGACCGCTAACACTGATTAGCTCGAGGCGGTGCGCTAAACGCATCCAAAATGGCTTTTTTTTAACCACTAATATGATAAAAATCAACAGCAACCCCCTGCAATAGCACAAGAAGAGTCCTTACACATAAAACAAAGCACCAAGAACATATGGTAAATGGACTTGTACTTATATAGCACCTTTCTAGTCATCTGAAATGTCATTATACACAATTCTGACAATACGCACAAATTCAAATTTTCTCCGAAAATCTGACGTGAAATATTCTGAGGAAATGCAAATTTTCAAAAAGACTACTCAGTTCAATATGATTAATAAACTGTGCGTTCAGT
>NC_139830.1:3927719-4137392 GCF_963691815.1 Echiichthys vipera | reverse complement strand
TCAACAAGAGTCAAGTCTCAATAAAGGAATAAATACGTAAATATATTAATTAATAAAAGCATGAATAAATGAGACCTCCTACACTACATATATAAATAAATGTAGGTGAACAAAAAAGTAGAAATAAATGTAAAGCATGTATTTATTTTACTTATTTAATAATTATTTTCGATTTATAGGCTCTTTTATTTATGCATTTTTTATTAACTATTATTTCATTTAGGTTTGCATTTATGTATTCATTATTTTAATTTTATTATTTATGTATTTTTTCATACATTTATTTATTATTTTGTTCATTTTTATGCATTCATATACATATATTTATTATTT
Organism: Echiichthys vipera; assembly: GCF_963691815.1. Taxonomy (NCBI): domain Eukaryota; kingdom Metazoa; phylum Chordata; class Actinopteri; order Perciformes; family Trachinidae; genus Echiichthys; species Echiichthys vipera. Next base: position 4,137,059 of record NC_139830.1, on the reverse strand, counting down.
ATTTATTATTCATTCATTCATTCATGTATTTATACATGTATTTATTTACTTATACATATATTTATTTATTTTATTATTTATGTATGCATTTATTTATTTTATATTAATTCATTTATTTATTTATGTATTTATTTATACATGTATTTATGCATTTAATTATTTATTTATGCATTTATTTTATTTATTTAAGTATACATTTATTTATTTATTATTGTATTTAATTATGTATACATTTATTTTTCATTATTTTATTTATTTATGTATACATTTATTTATTTTTTTATTTTTTTTTAATGTATGTATACATTTATTTATTAATGTATTTATTTATGTATACATTTATTTATTTTAAATCATTTAATTACACACACAATCATAGTGGGATAACACACAGAGGATGTCTGCAGATCAGACACGTGCGTGAGTTGAGGAGCTGCTTCTGTAACGGGAGGATTTTCTCTGACTCTTCACTAAAGACAGGAAACGCAGTTTGGGCCTTTTTCCGTAACGAGGCCTCTGAACATGTTGAATGAAAGGAGGTCAAACTCTGTGCTCATGACAGTGACTCGTGTGCACCAGCGTTGCTTAATAAAGTCGTGTCATGAGGACGAACTGCTCACAGAGCGGAGGATTTCAACACGTGCCACACACTGACACTACACATTTGCATCAGTTCTTCCTCCATTTAACAAACCAGGAGCAGATTAACGTCAATAAAGAGGTGCGGCCGTTCATTTACTGACAGTTTTCTACGCTAGCATCAGGGTTCATGCACCTTTTCCAAGGTCAACCTCTGCACCTTTCTCTCTTCATCCTTCACCTTAAAATCCACACAGTGTATTTCAACATAGTGTTTTAAATCTGCGGTACTGTTCTCGTATTGTAGTTTATATTTTGTATTTCTGATTGTTTTGTACCGCTGCTACGATGACCTCATTTCCCCTCGGGTGGGCTTTTGTAGAGCACGTTTGCACGTGTACTTGCGCGAGGCCTACGGCGGTTCTGACGTCATTTTCTGTGCGTCGGTTGGGACATAGAAAGCAGTGGTTCTCAAATGGGGGTACGTGTCCCCTGGGGGTACGTGAAGACACTCCTAGGGGGTGCTTGAGATTATATGGTCACTGCGTTCGCTACATTAGTTTGAATCACTACATTTAAGTGATGAGAAGCAACCACACGTCTAAATATCCAAACGTTAAGTAGTTATGGAGGGGGAAACTTTAGGGCGCACTCACACTGTCCATCCGTACCGTGCCCCAGGACGTTTCATGGCTAGAGTCTAGTTCCTTTGACCAGTGTGAGTGCAACCGTACTGCGCCTAGCAGTGGTACAGTTGCCGTCCACGGCCCGTCTGAGAGAGGTGGGCTTTTGTAAAGCACGTTTGCCCATGTACGAGCACGAGCGTGCGCACGTGAACGAGCACGAGGCCTACGGCGGCTCTGAGGTCATTTCCTGTGCGCCTGTTGGGACGTAGGAAAAAGAAGGAGGGACATGCGCGGACATTTAAAACAATGGCGGTGAAAGGTTCACGTTGGTGTGATGCGGAGGTGGAGTGTTTACTGCAGATTTGGTCGATGAAAAGATTCAAAAACAGTCGACAAGACGCACAAAAACTCAGAGGTCTACGGAAAGATCTGGAAACAAATCCTCGCATCGCCATGACGTCATCAATGCGTGTGACGTGTTACGGCGTGATGACGTATAGGCAGCAAGAAGCATTCTCCGAGGCCCAGGTAGTGTGAGTACAAACGGGCCTGGAGGGGGGACAAGGACCCTAAAGCACGGGGCACGGGACGGACGCACAGTGTGAGTGCGCCATAAGGACACTTAAAACTATTAAGAGGTGTATAAAAAGTATAGGAACACAAGAATAAATAGCTTTATACATGGGAAAAGGAGAGGAGTGGTTACATAATAGTTATTTATATTAACGCACATATGTAACGATATCGCACACGTGTGAGGGTTTCACATTGTAAACGAAGCGATGTTGCACTTTGTGATGTAACAGGTACAGATTCAGAGTAAGGGCGTGATGGTTCAGTGGACATCAGGGACGCACTGACCCGACACGCCCGATCGTTAGTGGCACAGATACTGACCTCGTTAAAGCAGAGGGCCCTGTATTTATCTGTGCACACACACGAGAGCGAAGCGAGCGCGAACTACTCGCTTTGCAAAGGTTTCATGAGAGAGGAAATGAACTTAACACGTTTTAAAGGGGGAAATATTCGGCTCATTTTCAGGTTCATACACGTTTGGGTTTCTAGAAGTTCGTGTTTGCACTCTTTGATGTTCGTAGAACGCGTTTTTCTTCATGCCGTCTGTCCGGAACGATCCGTTTTAGCGACTGTCTCTTTAAATCTACTCTTATTTCCGTGCACCTTTGCAATGCAATGTACTGCATTTAGTATATGTCTTATTTCTGGACGATGCACATTAATGAACATATACAACCGTACACGTAAATGTGCCAGATTGTAGCCCAGAGGCTAACAAAAGTCAAATCGTTGAGGGTGGATCAATGGACACTCAACGCCCTCAATTGGCGCCATTTTGTCTACGAGCGGAAGACGCGGGACTTAATGTATACTGGAAAATGTCGGACCAACAGAAACTACCACATCCCTGTTTACTGTAAACAGCAATTCTCTTTATAAATGTAAGTAAAGTTACACATGTGATTTTCACTGCCACTGCAGTGTTAACGGATATAAACAGCACAAAAGAGGATCTCCGTAATCTTAGGCCGTTTGCTGAGTCAGAAGAAATGACGAAGAAGCTTTTGGAAAAATAACCAGAAGAAGAAATACGGTTGTTTATACGGTAAGTGGGATTTGAGACGGCACTTAATGGGGAAAAATGAACGTACTGATGGAGTCAGTACGCTCACAGCAGTGCACTGAGTTGAGACACAAGGAAATGACTCGGCCTTTGCACTCGGGAGCTGGCCGGGTAAACACCTGACTGGAAGGTTGCGTTTTCACAAACAGCCCTGTCGGGTGATCTCATCTCATCTCATCTCATCTTCAGCCTCTTATCCGGGTCAGGTCTCGGGGGCAGCAGCTTTAGCAGGGGACCCCAAACTTCCCTTTCCCGGGCCACATTAACCAGCTCTAACTGGGGGATCCTGAGGCGTTCCCAGGCCAGTGTGGAGATCTAATCTCTCCACCTGGTCCTGGGTCTTCCCCGAGGTCTCCTCCCAGCTGGACGTGCCTGGAACACCTCCCTAGGGAGGCGCCCAGGGTTCATCCTTACAGATGATCCTGAACCACCTCAACTGGCTCCTTTCAACACAAAGGAGCAGCGGCTCTACTCCGAGTTCCTCACGGATGCTGAACTTCTCCCCCTCTCTCTAAGGGAGACTCCAGACCCCCTCCTGAGGAAACACATTTCAGACGCTTGTACCCGTGACCTGGTTCTTTGGGTCCTGACCCAGCTTTCATGACCACAGGTAATTTCAGTGTTGCAGTAAAGGAAACGATTAGAGTTAAAATACTACATGTGCAAAAGTCTGTATCGACCTTCAAAGTCCTAAATGAGTGACTTATCCACAGCTCTAACGTGACGTATACGCTGTTGCATCGTATATAGGGCAGCACACCCTTCCACGCAAGGTTGCACGGGTTCATTTATCAGGCGGCGCTGTAAAGGTTTCACCACACTGATGAATCCCAGGCGTAAACTGGGATATACGCTGGGTTATGACGTCTGTAAGGCAGCTTTGGACCAGTCCAATAAAAGAACCATAAACCAAAACCATCGATAACGGCAAAGCAGCAGCAGATGGGAAAATATGGGGGGGGGGGGGGGGGGGGGGCTCTGAAGTTGAGATTTGATTCTCATTTGGTTGCAATGTACCAAACAACTCCCCTCTACGGTCATGTCCTCTATAAGAGCACAGAGTCCATATGTTGACTCCGCCCGTCTCTGTTACAATATCATCAAGAATCGCTTTACATGAGGTCATGAAACCTCATAATTGCACTATAGCTGGCTTCCAACCAAAACCAATATGTCTGCTCCTCTAAGCTCAGTTATAAGTTATGTTTAAAGGGGATACACCTAGTTTTGGGGGGAACTTTGGTTGTCCAATGATCTACCAAGCACACCCTGGTATCCCTGTTAGATCACTGCTCTTATGCCAAGACGTAACCACGTGCAAACTCTACTGAAAGTAGCATTAAGACGTTAAATGAATTACAACGCAGTGCCAGTTTTGTGCGTCCCTGTACGCATGACAGAGCATCAGGTCACAAGTACACGCGGTGCACTATAACTCTCTCCTGTCATGTCCGCCCTGAGTCTCTTTCTGTTTATCCTCCAGCAGGCCTGGCTGTCTTCCTGACACTCTGCAGGTTCTCCCACCGTATCAGAGCCAGACGAGTAATCGCTGCTAATGCGAGTCATTAACAGTGAATATTGCATGAACTTTTGGGTCTGTCTTTGCTGGGGATTAGAAACAGACATGCCCATTCAAAGCATCAACGGTGCAGAAAGATGGACGGCGTAGCGTCTACTTAAACCCACTGTAGAAAGGTGAAGCTGGGTACGGGCGGCGCCGTGTTGTAATAAGACCTACAACCTGCAGTTTATGAACTATACTGCAGCCAGCCACCAGGGGGCGACCCAGGTGTTTTGACTTCACTTTAAACCGCACATCTTTATCCCAAGCCCCCAAACACAGCGACTTCCAACAACAAAGAACGAACCAAACAAAGAACCAAACAAACAGACAACCAAAGAATGAAAGAACCAAATAAACAGAGAACCAAAGTAAGAAAGAACCAAAGAAAGAAAGAACGAACCAAAAAAGGAACCAAACAAACAAAGAACGAACCAAAGAAAGAAAGAACCAAACGAAGAAAGAACCAAATAAAGAAAGAACCAAAAAGGAACCAAACAAACAAAGCACCCCACATCGTGTCATGCTACATCACGTCATGTCACCCTACGTCACGTCACGCCACGTCACGTCACGCTACCTCACGCTACCTCACGCTACCTCACGCCACGCCACGTCACGCTACATCAGGAACCAAACAAACAAAGAACGAACCAAACAAAGAACCAAACAAACAAAGCACCAAAAAAGGAACCAAACAAACAAAGCACCTCACATCGTGTCATGCTACATCACGTCATGTCACCCTACGTCACGTCACGCCACGTCACGCCACGTCACGTCACGCTACCTCATGCCAAGCCACGCCACCCCACATCACGCCACGCCATGTCGCATCACGCTACATCAGGAACCAAACAAACAAAGCACCAAAAAGGAACCAAACAAACAAAGCACCCCACATCGTGTCATGCTACATCACGTCATGTCACCCTACGTCACGTCACGTCACGCTACCTCACGCCACGTCACGTCACGCTACCTCACGCTACCTCACATCACGCCACGTCACGTCACGCTACATCAGGAACCAAACAAACAAAGCACCAAAAAAGGAACCAAACAAACAAAGCACCCCACATCGTGTCATGCTACATCACGTCATGTCACCCTACGTCACGTCACGCCACGTCACGCCACGTAACGTCACGCTACCTTACGCCACGCCATGTCACGTCACACTACCTCAGGAACCAAACAAACAAAGAACGAAACAAATAAAGAACCAAATAAACTAAGAATGAACCAAACAAGCAAAGAGCCAAATAAAGAGCCAATGCCACTGAAGATTCACCAACAACAAAAACGTTCCTGCGCTCAACGTGCCGTGGAGTATTTCCAGAAAGTTTCCGCCCTTATTAATCGTTTACACCGTCTAGACTCAACTCTTTTGTATATTCTGTTTATAATTATTGTGTTTTGTGTTTATATTAAAACACTTAGTGGTCGCTTCAGATCGCTCAGCTCGGACGGTTCCTCGCACATTTCACATTTGAGTTGATTAGATGTGAGGAGGGGAGGGAGTGAGGGAGGGAGGGAGGACGGGCGAACGAAAAATAAATAAATGGCAGAGCAGGGCGGGCGGGCGTGATGTCAGAGCGAAGGAATGCGAGCCATGTGGGCGGCAAACACGAGACGAAGAGAGGGCAGGAGAGAGAGAGAGAGAGAGAGAGAGAGAGAGAGAGAGAGAGAGAGCGAGAGAGAGAGAGAGAGAGAGAGAGAGTATGAAGAACAGGAGATGAGAGGCAGGAAGCTGCTGGCGAGGACGGATTAAGATTATAAACGAGTTAAAATTGTGACAGTCGGCTCCGTGGCGTTCACTTGACTGACACACGGGGGGGGGGGGGGGCGTGGGGGGGGGGGTTCCCAGGAGCCACTCAAACCGTTCCTCTCTCTCTCTCTCTGCAATCTACGTAGTGTTCCTCGCTCTCTCTCTCTCTCGCTGCCATCACCGCTCTGGGTTAAATGAATCACCACAATGTGTGTGTGTGTGTGTGTGTGTGTGTGTGTGTGTGTGTGTGTGTGTGTGTGTGTGTGTGTGTGTGTGTGTGTGTGTGTGTGTGTGTGTGTGTGTGTGTGTGTGAACAGATGTGAGGAGACACAAAAGACTAAAAGCAGCCGGCTTTGAAATTTAGTTAATCAGAAACTTGGGGAGATTTTTTTTCTTACAATTCACACACACACACACACACACACACACACACACACACACACACACACACACACACACACACACACACACACACACACACACACACACACACACACACACACACACACACACACACACACACACACACACACACACACACACACACACACACACACACACACACACACACACACACACACACGCATACACGTGCATACACACACACACACACGCGCATACGCATACACACACACACACACACACTTTTTTTCCGCCCTGGCAGCACTTTGGTCATGCAGGCATTTCCTAAAGTGTCTAGCGTCTCCTGTAAAGGCTGATCTGAGTTTGTGGATGAAAGAAAGGAAGCTGGTGACGACTCTTTCAACAAAGAACCAAAGAAAGAAACAACAACACAAACCCACACACACACACAAACAAACAAACAAACACACAATAACACAAACAAACAAACAAACAAACAACCACACACACACACAACCAAAACAAATAACCAAAGAAACAAACAAAGTACCAAATAAACTACACTATGCTGCGTCACGCCACATCAGGTCATGCTACGTCATGCTACGTCATGTCACGCTACGCTACGTCACGTCACGCTACGCCACGTCACGCTACGTCATGCTACGTCACGTCACGCTACGTCATGTCACACTACGTCATGTCACACTACGGCATCTCACACCAAGCCACACCACGTAACGCCACATCACGCCACGTCACGCTATGTCACGCCACGTCACGCCGCGCCACAACACGCCAGGACAGGCCACGCCATGTCACGCCACGTCACGTCACGCCAGGCCGAGCCATGTCACGCCAGGTCATGCCACGTCAGACCACGTCACGCCAGGCCACGTCACGCCACGCCACGCCACGCCACCCAATATCATGTCACGCTACATCATATCATGTCACAGTGCCACGTCACAGTACGTTACGCTACATCACATCACGCCACCCCACGCCACGCCACGTCACGCTACATCACGCTACGTCACGCCACGCCACGTCAGGCTACATCATGCCACGCTAGGTCACGTCACGTCACGCCACGCCACGCCACGCTACATCACGCCACCTCAAAAGAAAAGTACTATTCAAATAGTTTGATATTTACTCAGATTTGATTTGTATGTGATTTAATTTTTGACGCACTTTCAATGCTTTTATTATAATTTTATTAACTATTCTTGGTTTAATGACTCTCATCATCTTTGAGCTCTGTAAAGACTTTAAGAATTTAAAGACACGCGACACCGCGATGGTTAAAACATGAACGCAGGCTCTGGTGGACCGTGTTTGGGGCGTGGGCGGTTCCAAAGGTCACTGTGAGATCTGGAGAGGACGACGTGCAGCTTGGAGTGAAGCGACGTCAGTGAAAGTGCATTTGTATGTGGAACATGGTCCGTAAAAAGTTCCGCGTAGTGGTCCGCGTTGGTTTAACACAGTCCCGCACGGTCTAATGTGGGCAGGGTCGCTTTAACCTACAGCTGCAGCTCGTCTCCATATAAGGCCCGCTGGGGTATAAATACGACCCGGGGGGCCGGGGTGGGGGGGCTTCTGTCCGAGAGGAGAGAAGTGGGAGATGGAGAGGTGGAAAAAGACTGCAGAGATATGCGCGTGTGTGTAGAAGAAGGGCGGGAACGGAGGGTTGGAGAGGCAGAAATGTTCGCAATGTTTTGAGTTCCTCCGCAGCAAGTCTCCACCTGCCCCGCTGACTGAGGCAGAGGAGAGAGAGGGAGACTTTACCTCCGTATCCGTACGAGAAGACGACAAGGAAGGTTAAAAATGAGCACTTAGATCAGGCCAGGGGCGTCAAACTGCAGCTCACAGTGGGACAAGTTTAAAGACGGGGACAAAGTTGCAGCCAAACTCAATATTTACGATGCAAATGTGCATTTTTCCTTCTGTCCAGATGTGTTTGTCACGTTTTTGTGGTGTTTTGCGTCTGTTTTTAGTCATTTTGTCACGTTTTTGTGGTGTTTTGCGTCTGTTTTTAGTCATTTTGTCACGTTTTTGTGGTGTTTTGCGTCTGTTTTTAGCAATTTTGTCATGTTTTTGTGGTGTTTTTCATCTGTTTTTAGTCATTTTTTCACATTTTTGTGGTGTTTGTAGTAATTTTGTTGTGTTTTTGTTGTGATTTGCGTCTGTTTTTAGTCATTTTGTCACATTTTGTGGTGTTTTTAGTAATTTTGTCACGTTTTTGTGGTGTTTTGCATCTGTTTCTAATAATTTGTCACGTTTTGTGTTTTTTTTTAGTAATTTTGTCACTTTTTGTGGTGTTTTTCGTCTGTTTTTAGTAATTTTGTCACGTTTTTGTGGTGTTTTTGGTAATTTTGTCACGTTTTTGTGGTGTTTTGAGTCTCTTTTTAGTAATTTGTCACGTTTTTGTGTTTTTTTAGTAATTTTGTCACTTTTTTGTGGTGTTTTTCGTCTGTTTTTAGTAATTTTGTCACGTTTTTGTGGTGTTTTTGGTAATTTTGTCACGTTTTTGTGGTGTTTTGCGTCTCTTTTTAGTAATTTTCTCACGTTTTTGTGGTGTTTTGCGTCTGCAGACGAGACAAACAGCTCTTTACCTTCAGACACAGATCATCTGCCTCCCACCACTGCTGAAAGCTCCTGTCCTCCATCTTTCTTTTGGTCGTTTTTGGGGAGGGGTGGATTAAGTGTGTCTGCAGACACTGGTAGCATGGGTGCTCATGTGTGTTAACAGAAAAGTAGACGTGTATGTGCTTTAAACTCACGGGCCAGCTCTCACAGAACCTTGATATGATCTTGCGGGCCAAATATAATTACGGCGCGGGCCAGATTTGGCCCACGGGCCTGAGTTTGACACCCCAGGATTAGGCAGTGTACGGATGTCACTGAGAGGCAGAAGTCTTTGCTTTCTCCTCCATAAAGAATGAACGCTCTCGTGGTTTAAACTTTATATTTCATCTTCAGGAGAGCGCTCTCCTCCTCCCGCGCCCCTTCGTCCGTCTTCCATCCTGTTTTTTGTCGTCACATCGTTGAACCACCAAACAAAGTCGCAGCATAACGCACAAAGTAAATAAGTATTTCACCAGTAAGAGACGCCGGCCTGTCGACGTGTGTCCGGCCCTCGTTCATTCTCCGTGTTGTTTATAACAGCTGGAACAAAGTTGCTAAATTTCCAAACAGTGAGTTTCCTGTTTACTCCGAGAGCTTCCTTTTTGCTGATTAGACGTTAATAACAAAACAAAACCAGACCATTGGAACAAATGGACTCTCTACTAAGTCAGTTTCCCCCTCTTTGTTTTAACTTTCAGCATCTTAAAGGGATAGTTTGGATACTTTTGAAGTGGGGAAGCAGTGTTACCTACAGTAACATGCTACAGTAAGCCACGCCACGTCATGCCACATCACGGCACGCCACGCCATGTCCCGTCACCTCACGTCAGGCCACGTCGCGCCACGCCACACCACGTAAAGTCACGCCACGTAAAGTCACGCCACGTCAAGTCACGCCATGTCAAGTCACACCACGTCAATTCACGCCACGTCAAGTCACGCCAGGTCAAGTCACGCCACGACATGTCACGCCACACCAGGTCACACCGCACCACGCCAAGTCACACCGCACCACATCACGTCACGCCACGTCAAGCCACGTCACACCACGCCACGTCACGCCACACCACGTCACACCACACCTCTACGTCACGCCACGGCGCGTAACCTCACGCCACTTAACGTCACACCACGTCACACCAGGCCAGCCACGCCATGCAACGTCACGAAAACCGTCGGCTCCTCATTAAAGCGCTGTTGACTCGTCAGCATTCCCCGTACGTTAACCCTGACAAATGGGACGGGGAAATTTATGAATGAGCCGCTCGAACTCTTGCGTTGAAATCTCTGGGGCAAAGTAACTGAACGCAGACGCTCTGAAGCACGAGAGGAACGCTGCGCTCGGTTCATTGCAACATCTCTGGAAGAAGAGATTTATCACCGCGGGTCGAGCTCGGGACAGAAAATGAACCAAGAGGAGCTTCCCTCACTTCACTCGTCTGCTACGACCAGCGACTGTTTAGATTTATGGATTAGGAGAGTGAACACTTGAAATGATGAAGGCCACGCCACTCCACGCCACACCACGCTACGCCACACCACGCCACGATTTTTTGAGGGCCACGCAATGTCACACCCGGCCACGCAATGTCACAACCGGCCACGCCACGTCACACCACGCTACGCCACGCCACGTCACACCACGCTACGCCACGCCATGTCAGACCACGCTACGCCACGCCACGTCACACCACGCCACGCCACGTCACACCACGCTACGCCACACCACACAACGCCACACCACCAACTACATTCATAATTCTTCTTTTGACAAAATGTTCGACACAAAATAAACATGAAAACAAAATTACATCAGGTTTGAATTGAGATCGAGCACACACACACACACACACACACACACACACACACACACACACACACACACACACACACACACACACACACACACACACACACACACACACACACACACACACACACACACACACACACACACACACACACACACACACACACACACACACACACACACACACACACACACACACACACACACACACGCATACACGTGCATACACACACACACACACGCGCATACGCATACACACACACACACACACACTTTTTTTCCGCCCTGGCAGCACTTTGGTCATGCAGGCATTTCCTAAAGTGTCTAGCGTCTCCTGTAAAGGCTGATCTGAGTTTGTGGATGAAAGAAAGGAAGCTGGTGACGACTCTTTCAACAAAGAACCAAAGAAAGAAACAACAACACAAACCCACACACACACACAAACAAACAAACAAACACACAATAACACAAACAAACAAACAAACAAACAACCACACACACACACAACCAAAACAAATAACCAAAGAAACAAACAAAGTACCAAATAAACTACACTATGCTGCGTCACGCCACATCAGGTCATGCTACGTCATGCTACGTCATGTCACGCTACGCTACGTCACGTCACGCTACGCCACGTCACGCTACGTCATGCTACGTCACGTCACGCTACGTCATGTCACACTACGTCATGTCACACTACGGCATCTCACACCAAGCCACACCACGTAACGCCACATCACGCCACGTCACGCTATGTCACGCCACGTCACGCCGCGCCACAACACGCCAGGACAGGCCACGCCATGTCACGCCACGTCACGTCACGCCAGGCCGAGCCATGTCACGCCAGGTCATGCCACGTCAGACCACGTCACGCCAGGCCACGTCACGCCACGCCACGCCACGCCACCCAATATCATGTCACGCTACATCATATCATGTCACAGTGCCACGTCACAGTACGTTACGCTACATCACATCACGCCACCCCACGCCACGCCACGTCACGCTACATCACGCTACGTCACGCCACGCCACGTCAGGCTACATCATGCCACGCTAGGTCACGTCACGTCACGCCACGCCACGCCACGCTACATCACGCCACCTCAAAAGAAAAGTACTATTCAAATAGTTTGATATTTACTCAGATTTGATTTGTATGTGATTTAATTTTTGACGCACTTTCAATGCTTTTATTATAATTTTATTAACTATTCTTGGTTTAATGACTCTCATCATCTTTGAGCTCTGTAAAGACTTTAAGAATTTAAAGACACGCGACACCGCGATGGTTAAAACATGAACGCAGGCTCTGGTGGACCGTGTTTGGGGCGTGGGCGGTTCCAAAGGTCACTGTGAGATCTGGAGAGGACGACGTGCAGCTTGGAGTGAAGCGACGTCAGTGAAAGTGCATTTGTATGTGGAACATGGTCCGTAAAAAGTTCCGCGTAGTGGTCCGCGTTGGTTTAACACAGTCCCGCACGGTCTAATGTGGGCAGGGTCGCTTTAACCTACAGCTGCAGCTCGTCTCCATATAAGGCCCGCTGGGGTATAAATACGACCCGGGGGGCCGGGGTGGGGGGGCTTCTGTCCGAGAGGAGAGAAGTGGGAGATGGAGAGGTGGAAAAAGACTGCAGAGATATGCGCGTGTGTGTAGAAGAAGGGCGGGAACGGAGGGTTGGAGAGGCAGAAATGTTCGCAATGTTTTGAGTTCCTCCGCAGCAAGTCTCCACCTGCCCCGCTGACTGAGGCAGAGGAGAGAGAGGGAGACTTTACCTCCGTATCCGTACGAGAAGAAGACAAGGAAGGTTAAAAATGAGCACTTAGATCAGGCCAGGGGCGTCAAACTGCAGCTTACAGTGGGACAAGTTTAAAAACGGGGACAAAGTTGCAGCCAAACTCAATATTTACAATGCAAATGTGCATTTTTCCTTCTGTCCAGATGTGTTTGTCACGTTTTTGTGGTGTTTTGCGTCTGTTTTTAGTGATTTTGTCACATTTTTGTGGTGTTTTGCGTCTGTTTTTAGTAATTTTGTCGTGTTTTTGTGGTGTTTTGCGTCTGTTTTTAGTAATTTTGTCACATTTTTGTGGTGTTTTGCGTCTGTTTTTAGTAATTTTGTCACGTTTTTGTGGTGTTTTGCGTCTGTTTTTAGTAATTTTGTCACTTTTTTGTGGTGTTTTGCGTCTGTTTTTAGTAATTTTGTCACATTTTTGTGGTGTTTTGTGTCTGTTTTTAGTAATTTTGTTACATTTTTGTGGTGTTTTGTGTCTGTTTTTAGTCATTTTGTCACGTTTTTGTGGTGTTTTTTGTCTGTTTTTAGTGATTTTGTCACATTTTTGTGGTGTTTTGCGTCTGTTTATAGTAATTTTGTCACATTTTTGTGGTGTTTTGTGTCTGTTTTTAGTAATTTTGTTACATTTTTGTGGTGTTTTGTGTCTGTTTTTAGTCATTTTGTCACGTTTTTGTGGTGTTTTTTGTCTGTTTTTAGTCATTTTGTCACGTTTTTGTGGTGTTTTAAGCAATTTTGTCACGTTTTTGTGGTGTTTTTAGCAATTTTGTAACGTTTTTGTGGTGTTTTTCATCTGTTTTTAGTCATCTTTTCACATTTTTGTGGTGTTTGTAGTAATTTTGTTGTGTTTTTGTGGTGTTTTGCTACTGTTTTTAATAATTTCGTCACATTTTTGTGGTGTTTTTAATAATTTTGTCACGTTTTTGTGGTGTTTTGCGTCTGTTTTTGCGTCAGACATTTAAAACAATGGCGGTGAAAGGTTCACGTTGGTGTGATGCGGAGGTGGAGTGTTTACTGCAGATTTGGTCGATGAAAAGATTCAAAAACAGTCGACAAGACGCACAAAAACTCTGAGGTCTACGGAAAGATCTGGAAACAAAGCCACGCATCGCCATGACGTCATCAATGCGTGTGACGTGTAACGGCGTGATGACGTATAGGCAGCAAGAAGCATTCTCCGAGGCCCAGGTAGTGTGAGTACAAACGGGCCTGGAGGGGGGGACAAGGACCCTAAAGCCCGGGGCACGGTACGGAAGGACAGTGGGAGTGCGCCTTGATATGATGTCGGGGGCCAAATATAATTACACCGCGGGCCAGATTTGGCCCACGGGCCTGAGTTTGACACCCCTGGATTAGGCGGTGTACGGATGTCACTGAGAGGCAGAAGTCTTCGCTTTCTCCTCCATAAAGAATGAACGCTCTCGTGGTCTAAACTTTATATTTCATCTTCAGGAGAGCGCTCTCCTCCACCCGCGCCCCTTCGTCCGTCTTCCATCCTGTTTTTTGTCGTCACATCGTTGAACCACCAAACAAAGTCGCAGCCAAACGCACAAAGTAAATAAGTATTTCATCAGTAAGAGACGCCGGCCTGTCGACGTGTGTCCGGCCCTCGTTCATTCTCCGTGTTGTTTATAACAGCTGGAACAAAGTTGCTAAATTTCCAAACAGTGAGTTTCCTGTTTACTCCGAGTGCTTCCTTTTTGCTGATTAGACGTTAATAACAAAACAAAACCAGACCATTGGAACAAACGGACTCTCTACTAAGTCAGTTTCCCCCTCTTTGTTTTATCGTTCAGCATCTTAAAGGGATAGTTTGGATACTTTTGAAGTGGGGAAGCAGTGTTACCTACAGTAACATGCTACAGTAAGCCACGCCACGCCACGCCACGTCACGTCACGTCACGTCACGTCTAGTCACGCCACACCACGCCACGTCAGGCCACGCCATGCCACGTCAAGTCACGCCACGTCACGCCACGTCAAGTCACGCCACGTCATGTCACGCCACACCAGGTCACACCACGCCAAGTCGCGTCATGCCACGTCAAGCCACGTCATGTCAAATCATGTCAAGTCCCGCCACGTCACGTCAAGTCACGCCACGTCAAGCCACCTCATGTCAAGCCACGCCACGTCAAGCCATCTCACGTCACACCAGGTCACGCCACACCAGGTCACACCACACCATGCTATGCCACATCACACCACACCACTCCACGTCACGCCATGCCACACCCCGGCACTTGACGCCACGCCACATCACAACATGGCACTTCACGCCACATCACGCTACGTCACACCACGCCACTTTATGCCACGCTACGTCACGCCACGCCACGTCACGCCACGCCACGTCACGTCACACCAAGCCACATCACGAATCCGTTGGTTCCTCATTAAAGCGCTGTTGACTCGTCAGCATTCCCCGTACGTTAACCCTGACAAATGGGACGGGGGAATTTATGTGTGAGCCGCTCGAAAGAAATCTCTGGGGGAAAGTAACTGAACGCAGACGCTCTGAAGCACGAGAGGAACGCTGCGCTCGGTTCATTGCAACATCCCCTGAAGAAGAGATTTATCAACGCGGGTCGAGCTCGGGACAGAAAATGAACCAAGAGGAGCTTCCTTCACTTCACTCGTCTGCTACGACCAGCGACTGTTTAGATTTATGGATTAGGAGAGTGAACACTTGAAATGATGAAGGCCACGCCACTCCACGCCACACCACGCTACGCCACACCACGCCACGATTTTTTGAGGTCCACGCAATGTCACACCCGGCCACGCAATGTCACACCCGGCCACGCCATGTCACACCACGCTACGCAACGCCACGTCACACCACGCTACGCCACGCCACGTCACACCACGCTACGCCACGCCACGTCACACCACGCTACGCCACGCCACGTCACACCACGCTACGCCACGCTACGCCACGGCACGTCACACCACGCTACGCCACGGCACGTCACACCACGTCACACCACGCTACGCCACGCGACGTCACACCACGCTACGCCACGCCACGTCACACCACGCTACGCCACGCCACGTCACACCACGCTACGCCACGGCACGTCACACCACGCTACGCCACGGCACGTCACACCACGTCACACCACGCTACGCCACGCGACGTCACACCACGCTACGCCACGCCACGTCACACCACGCTACGCCACGCCACGTCACACCACGCTACGCCACGCTACGCCACGGCACGTCACACCACGCTACGCCACGGCACGTCACACCACGTTACGCCACGCGACGTTACGCCACGCGACGTTACGCCACGCGACGTTACGCCACGCGACGTTACGCCACGCGACGTTACGCCACGCGACGTTACGCCACGCGACGTTACGCCACGCGACGTCACACCACGCTACGCCACGGCACGTCACA
The DNA here is from genome assembly GCF_963691815.1 of Echiichthys vipera. Classification (NCBI taxonomy): domain Eukaryota; kingdom Metazoa; phylum Chordata; class Actinopteri; order Perciformes; family Trachinidae; genus Echiichthys; species Echiichthys vipera. The sequence continues at coordinate 4,120,872 of NC_139830.1, read as the reverse complement.
CCACGTTACGCCACGCGACGTTACGCCACGCGACGTTACGCCACGCGACGTTACGCCACGTGACGTTACGCCACGCGACGTCACACCACGCTACGCCACGCCACGTCACACCACGCTACGCCACGGCACGTCACACCACGCTACGCCACGGCACGTCACACCACGTTACACCACGCTACGCCACGCCACACCACACAACGCCACACCACCAACTACATTCATAATTCTTCTTTTGACAAAATGTTCGACACAAAATAAACATGAAAACAAAATTACATCAGGTTTGAATTGAGATCGAACACACACACACACACACACACACACACACACACACACACACACACACACACACACACACACACACACACACACACACACACACACACACACACACACACACACACACACACACACACACACACACACACACACACACACACACACACACACACACACACACACACACACACACACACACACACAGGGCGGGGCTGCTGTGGTATGTCAGATAGGGAGCTCTGATTCTCTGCGTTGGTGAAGGAGGAATGCAGCTCACAGCTGTGTTCAGGCTAAAAATACATTAATAAGGAAACAACTGTGAAATCCTGGAGACCGAGGGGTTCAAACACGCGCACAGTGTAATTACGACGCCCCACAGTTGTTGAGATGGTCCTGCCGGGTTTAAAAGGAAGGTTTACGTTGAATAAATACTGTACAAAGTCATCAGGGTTCAACCTCTGAGCTCCAGGAATCAGTGTTCCCAGGTCTGTGCGACTCCCTCTGGTAGTTATTTCACCGCCTGCTGATGGCGCTAAAAGGTAGAGTCAACAAACTCCAGTGCGCTTCGTTTGTGAGGAGACTGAGATCTGACCTTGAGCCGACCCAACTACCAGGTGTCTCAGGGCTCAATGGATCCTGTAGTCAGGGTGTAGTAGTAGCAGCTAGCTGGAGAATTCCTGTATCTACGTTGCTCCCACCTCCAACACATCTGAACAATGAACGGAGGGAACCTACTTGAATGGTTTGTAGCGATGCGTTTTGTCCGCATAGATGATGAAACGACTTAAAACAACGCAGAAAGATGCCAAAATGACTAAAAACAGATGTAAAACACCACCAAAAAGATGATGAAACGACTAAAACAGACACAAAACACCCCAAAAAGATGATGAAACGACTAAAAACAGACACAAAACACCACAAAAAGATGATGAAACGACTAAAACAGACACAAAACACCACAAAAAGATGATGAAACGACTAAAAACAGACGCAAAACACCACAAAAAGATGATGAAACGACTGAAAACAGATGTAAAACACCACCAAAAAGATGATGAAACGACTAAAACAGACACAAAACACCCCAAAAAGATGATGAAACGACTAAAAACAGACGCAAAACACCACAAAAAGATGATGAAACGACTGAAAACAGACGCAAAACACCACAAAAAGATGATGAAACGACTAAAAACAGACACAAAACACCACAAAAAGATGATGAAACGACTAAAAACAGACGCAAAACACCACAAAAAGATGATGAAACGACTAAAAACAGACGCAAAACACCACAAAAAGATGATGAAACGACTAAAAACAGACACAAAACACCACAAAAAGATGATGAAACGACTAAAAACAGACGCAAAACACCACAAAAAGATGATGAAACGACTAAAAACAGACACAAAACACCACAAAAAGATGATGAAACGACTGAAAACAGACGCAAAACACCACAAAAAGTTGATGAAACGACTAAAAACGGACGCAAAACACCACAAAAAGATGATGAAACGACTAAAAACAGACGCAAAACACCACAAAAAGATGATGAAACGACTAAAAACAGACACAAAACACCACAAAAAGATGATGAAACGACTAAAAACAGACGCAAAACACCACAAAAAGATGATGAAACGACTAAAAACAGACACAAAACACCACAAAAAGATGATGAAACGACTAAAAACAGACACAAAACAGCAGCGACGGGTGACGTTTCCACGGGAACACGAGAAAGCAGATCGAGTTTTGATACTTTCACAGTATTTATGCAGCACCATGAGCATTCATTCATTCATTCATCTTCAACCGCTTATCCCGGGGTCGGGGTCGCGGGGGGGGGCTGGAGCCGATCCCAGCTGACATCGGGCGTGAGGCGGGGTCCACCCTGGACAGGACGCCAGTCTATCACAGGACACATAGAGACGAACAGAGACAGACAACCATTCACACCTACGGGTGATTTAGAGTCATCAATGAACCCAACACGTGCACGTCTTTGGACTGTGGGAGGAAACCGGAGAACCCGGAGAAAACCCACGCAGAGATGGGGACAACATGCAAACTCTACACAGAAGGGCCCCAGCCGGGATTCAAACCAGGAACCTTCTTGCTGTGAGGTGACAGTGCTGACCACTACACCACCGACCAGATTTATAATAAAAAAAACACGCAAATCTGGCTTTTTTTACACAATACGGGACATTTGGACTCTGATTTTGACGCTGTTTCGAAACCTGAGGAAACCGCAAACGCTCACAGACACCGTCAGGCGTTTACGGGTCGAACTGGACCCTGAAGGCAACGGAGAAGGTTGTAAAGCGGGTGAACATTAACCTCCTGTGACCTGGTTTTGAGAGGGAGAGTGGTGTGATAAGGACGTGTCCTTTACCCTCTTTAATGTCTGAGTCAAAGCCTGGTGCGGCGTTTATCTTGACCTCATTCATCAACTGTGTTTGCGTTCCCTCGAGCTCTGCGGCTGCTTTCTCTCCTCCTTTCTTCCTGCGGTACTTTCACGCCGAGTTTTCTTTTTCTTCCCTCGACCTCACGACACAGATCGAGTTATTTAGACGCCTTTTCTGCCCTTTCCCCCACATTCTGCCTCTGATTCCCTTCGTGCCACACCTGCTCGTGCACTGAGCCGCCGTTATTATCCAAGCTCCCTGGAAAGATCCGGTTAAAGGTTAACGAAAAGGTACTGAGTGAGAGAGGAACCAAGGACGTTTGCTGTGTTGTCGTCGTAGCCAAGGTCCATGGAAAACACACACACACACACACACAGTATTATTCCGTTAACTTACTCTGCCTCATTCAGACGGCATCTATTGTCCTGCAGGAGAGTTTGGTAACAACACACTACATGAATCGTGACAGTTAGACGGTATTTTGCTGCATTTTTTGCGGCCTGGTCCGCGCATTCAGACGGAGCGAGGTATATCAGCGCCCTGATTTAGCTCCTAATGTGGCGGCCCGGACCCTACACTCAGGGCGCACTCACACTGTCCATCTGTACCGTGCCCGAGCACGTTTCATGGCTAAAGTCTGGTTCGTTTGACCAGTGTGAGTGCAACCGTACCAGCTTGCTGTCCAAGGCCCGTTTGGGAGAGGTGGGCTTTTCTAAAGCACGTTTACACATGTACGAGTACGTGTACGAGCACGAGGCCTACGGTGGTTCTGAGGTCATTTCCTGTGCGCCTGTTGGGACATAGAAAAAAGAAGGAGGGACCATGCGCGGACATTTAAAACAATGGCGGCGAAAGGTTCACGTTGGTGTGATGCACAAAGCCAAAAACGTTACCATGTTTTCTGTGCTGCTTTCCAAAGACCACGCGCTTTTGTAAACAAAGTGACGATAAAACGACTAAAAACAGACGCAAAACACAACACACAACGAATGTATTTGGTGGTGATTTCCGTCCCAGTGTGCTCGGCAGTCTCACGTCACTCCAACACAAACACACCACAATATGCAAACACTGAGATTTGCCTCTGGTGTCGTATGGCAGCAAACAGAGCGGGCGGGTGGGTGGGTGCGCCGCGCTGGCGTTTGATGGAGCGGTGCGGTTAGCTGAGGTGATTACAGTCGTGACGAACAGTTCAGGAACCAGACTCAGCTCAGTTTGTCACGATGACGAGGATGGATGGAGAGGGACGATACAAACACACAAGAGGACATTACTTTCTATCGTGCTTTGAGCGTGCTTGGGTACAAAAGGTCTGTTTTTAGTCGTTTCCTCATCTTTTTGTGGTGTTTTGTGTCTGTTTTTAGTCGTTTTATCATCTTTTTGTGGTGTTTTGTGTCTGTTTTTAGTCGTTTCATCATCTTTTTGTAATGTTTTGTGTCTGTTTTTAGTCATTTCATCATCTTTTTGTGGTGTTTTGTGTCTGTTTTTAGTCGTTTCATCATCTTTTTGTGGTGTTTTGCATCTGTTTTTAGTCGTTTCATCATCTTTTTGTGGTGTCTTGTGTCTGTTTTTAGTCGTTTTATCATCTTTTTGTGGTGTTTTTTGTCTGTTTTTAGTCGTTTCATCATCTTTTTGTGGTGTTTTGTGTCCGTTTTTAGTCGTTTCATCATCTTTTTGTGGTGTTTTGTGTCTGTTTTTAGTCGTTTCATCATCTTTTTGTGGTGTTTTGCGTCTGTTTTTAGTCGTTTCATCATCTTTTTGTAGTGTTTTGCATCTGTTTTTAGTCGTTTCATCATCTTTTTGTGGTGTTTTGCATCTGTTCTGCAAAAAGAATCAAGGATCAGATGCGAAAAACACCACAAAATGATAACGAAACATAATAAAAAGATAACCAAACAATAAAAACAGATGCATAACACCACAAAAAGATGACGAAACGACTAAAAACAGATGTAAAACAACAAAAAAGATGATGAAACGACTAAAAACAGATGTAAAACAACAAAAAAGATGATGAAACGACTAAAAACAGATGTAAAACAACAAAAAAGATGATGAAACATCTAAAGCGTGGAGACGTACTCCACTCACTACCTGTAGGCACTCTACCACACAGTTCTGCTCAACGCGCTCCCGCTATTTCTGCATCGCTCCAATCCATAACAGCCTGCTTCATGCCTGTTGTATAAATGCTGTGCACTAAAAAGTAGAATATTTCCCACTGTATTGTAGTTTTCATAACGTAGCATGAGAAGAAAATACTCAAGTAAAAAACAAGAGCTCAAACTTTAACTGTAAGGTAAATATACTGTGATATAACACCGTTAACATCTATGGTTCAAATGATACCTCTATGTAAATTTAAGACCATACCGTACAGTCTTAGGAAAGAAGGGAAAGGGTTTATTCTGAGTTGTAAGGGCAAAAACAAAGACTCCTGCTGCTCTCTGAAACAGGGCCTTGGTGTCATAGGTCTGTTTAGGAGTGATAATATACACAGTTTACCTTTCACATGAGGGTAACGTACAGGAAGAGTGTTTTTTTTTATTCCTTAGACCACCTAACATCTGCATGTGTGGGAGCTGGCAGCGCTGGGATACAGTCACATTAAAAGGTATTCAAATAAACATTATAGTCTTTTGTTGGACACGGATTATTGTTGTAACCAGCCTGAGGGGTGAGGGGCTCAAATAACAACGACTAGGATTCTGAAAAATACCTTTTTAACAGAGCAGTTTCACCACACACACACTCACACACACACACGAGCAAGAGCAGATGAGATTGGATTAGTTGTCTTGTACTATCTGGTTAATCTGAGTGAAGGTGTGCAGGTGAACGAGTGAGAGTAAACGATGGAGCAGGATTAAGAAGTGAGATAATCGCCGCAGTGATAAATAACATGAATGAGCGCTTCTGTACTCAGCTGACACCGACTTCTGGATGAGGAGACGACTAAAAACAGATGCAAAACATTACAAAAAGATGATAAAACAACTAAAAACAGACACAAAACACCACAAAAAGATGATGACACGACTAAAAACAGACGCAAAACACCACAAAAAGATGATGAAACGACTAAAAACAGACACAAAACACCACAAAAAGATGATGAAACGACTAAAAACAGACACAAAACACCACAAAAAGATGATGAAACGACTAAAAACAGACACAAAACACCACAAAAAGATGATGAAACGACTAAAAACAGACACAAAACACCACAAAAAGATGATGAAACGACTAAAAACAGACACAAAACACCACAAAAAGATGATGAAACGACTAAAAACAGACACAAAACACCACAAAAAGATGATGAAACGACTAAAAACAGACGCAAAACACCACAAAAAGATGATGAAACAACTAAAAACAGACACAAAACACTACAAAAAGATGATAAAACGACTAAAAACAGACGCAAAACACCACAAAAAGATGATGAAACGACTAAAAACTGACGCAAAACACCACAAAAAGATGATGAAACGACTAAAAACAGACACAAAACACCACAAAAAGACGATGAAACGACTAAAAACAGACACAAAACACCACAAAAAGACGATGAAACGACTAAAAACTGACACAAAACACCACAAAAAGATAAAGAAACGACTAAAAACAGACACAAAACACCACAAAAAGATGATGAAACGACTAAAAACAGACACAAAACACCACAAAAAGATGATGAAACGACTAAAAACAGACACAAAACACCACAAAAAGATGATGAAACGACTAAAAACAGACACAAAACACCACAAAAAGACGATGAAACGACTAAAAACTGACACAAAACACCACAAAAAGATAAAGAAACGACTAAAAACAGACACAAAACACCACAAAAAGATGATGAAACGACTAAAAACAGACACAAAACACCACAAAAAGATGATGAAACGACTAAAAACAGACACAAAACACCACAAAAAGATGATGAAACGACTAAAAACAGACACAAAACACCACAAAAAGACGATGAAACGACTAAAAACTGACACAAAACACCACAAAAAGATAAAGAAACGACTAAAAACAGACACAAAACACCACAAAAAGATGATGAAACGACTAAAAACAGACACAAAACACCACAAAAAGATGATGAAACGACTAAAAACAGACACAAAACACCACAAAAAGATGATAACACGACTAAAAACAGACACAAAACACCACAAAAAGATGATGAAACGACTAAAAACAGACGCAAAACACCACAAAAAGATGATGAAACGACTAAAAACAGACACAAAACACCACAAAAAGATGATGAAACGACTAAAAACAGACGCAAAACACCACAAAAAGATGATGAAACGACTAAAAACAGACGCAAAACACCACAAAAAGATGATGAAACGACTAAAAACAGACGCAAAACACCACAAAAAGATGATAAAACGACTAAAAACAGACTCAAAACACCACAAAAAGATGATGAAACGACTAAAAACAGACACAAAACACCACAAAAAGATGATGAAACGACTAAAAACAGACGCAAAACACCACAAAAAGATGATGAAACGACTAAAAACAGACGCAAAACACCACAAAAAGATGATGAAACGACTAAAAACAGACACAAAACACCAGAAAAAGATGATGAAACGACTAAAAACAGACACAAAACACCAGAAAAAGATGATGAAACGACTAAAAACAGACACAAAACACCACAAAAAGATGATGAAACGACTAAAAACAGACACAAAACACCACAAAAAGATGATGAAACGACTAAAAACAGACACAAAACACCACAAAAAGATGATGAAACGACTAAAAACAGACGCAAAACACCACAAAAAGATGATTAAACGACTAAAAACAGACGCAAAACACCACAAAAAGATGATGAAACGACTAAAAACAGACACAAAACACCACAAAAAGATGATGAAACGACTAAAAACAGACACAAAACACCACAAAAAGATGATGAAACGACTAAAAACAGACACAAAACACCACAAAAAGACGATGAAACGACTAAAAACAGACACAAAACACCACAAAAAGATGATGAAACGACTAAAAACAGACGCAAAACACCACAAAAAGATGATTAAACGACTAAAAACAGACGCAAAACACCACAAAAAGATGATGAAACGACTAAAAACAGACACAAAACACCACAAAAAGATGATGAAACGACTAAAAACAGACACAAAACACCACAAAAAGATGATAAAACGACTAAAAACAGACACAAAACACCACAAAAAGATGATAAAACGACTAAAAACAGACACAAAACACCACAAAAAGATGATGAAACGACTAAAAACAGACACAAAACACCACAAAAAGATGATGAAACGACTAAAAACTGACACAAAACACCACAAAAAGATGATGAATCGACTAAAAACAGACACAAAACACCACAAAAAGATGATGAAACGACTAAAAATGCATGAAAGAAATGCAGAAACATGATTTAAACCTTGAAAACATTCAAATTCAAGCACGTTCAAGGATTTCAAGCACCGTAGGAACTCTGTGAAAGGTCCCGTCGAGCCAAAGACGCTTCAACTGACAGGGATCTAAAACGCAGCGCTGCGTCGGAGCCTCTGTCGTTCACATTCAAGTCATTTAAGGACTCCTCCTGCACGCCAGTGACGCCTGCGCGGAGGATTTTGAGTCATTTCCAGGGTGGTTTCTAATCCCGCAGCAGTCGAGGCTGTGACACTGAGCAGGAGCGGGACTCAGTCACTCAGAACGGTTATTCCCAGCAGGGCGGGGCTCGCTCTACCACTGGGCTCGCTCTACCGCTGGGCTCGCTCTACCGCTGGGCTCGCTTTGGGATGTGGGAGAAAAAAAAAAAATCACATGGAAAAGCTAAAACAGCTGCCCACTAAAAACTAGGCACACACACGTACTTTACACACACACACACACACACTCACTAAGAAGACTGAGAGTCACCAGCGTACAGGTAACACACATTACTTCCATCACACTGGACCATGTAACTGCCTCATTTACTTATTCATTTTTGGTTCCTACCTAAGGGCGCACTCACACTGTCCTTCCGCACCGCGCCAAAACCGTTTTTTCAGGTAAAGCCTAGTGCGTTTGAGCAGTGTGAATGCAACCGCTCCGCACATAACTGCGGCCAGCTGGCCGTCCACGGCCCGTCTGAGAGAGGTGGGCTTTTGTAAAGCGCGTTTGCACATGTACGAGCATGAGCGTGCGCACGTGTACGAGCACGAGGCCTACGGCGGTTCTCACGTCATTTTATGTGCGCGTGTTCAGACAAAGAAAATAGAAGGAGGGATCATGCGCGGACATTTAACAACAACAACAACAATGGCGGCGAAAGGTTCACGTTGGTGTGATGCGGAGGTGGAGTGTTTACTGCAGATTTGGTCGATGAAAATATTCAAAAACAGTCGACAAGACGCACAAAAACTCCGAGGTCTACGGAAAGATCTGGAAACAAAGCCACGCATCGCCATGACGTCATCAATGCGTGTGACGTGTTACGGCGTGATGACGTATAGGCAGCAAGAAGCATTCTCCGAGGCCCAGGTAGTGTGAGTACAAACGGGCCTGGAGGGGGGGACAAGGACCCTAAAGCACGGGGCACGGGACGGAGGCACAGTGGGAGTTTGAGGCGACACATTGTTTGTATTTCTTTCTACACGGTGTCACTTCAGTGACACACCGCCTGGCAGAGCAGTGAGTTACGACATTAAATGTGAAGAAAGACAGAAGAAAAGACAAAAAGATGGATAGATATATATAATTTTATTTATCCCCTTTACTGCAAAAACGCTGGTTTGTTCAGGTAAATGTAGTCTTATACCGTACTGTGTACAGATTCTGAACTGTACTGCGTCTTTTGGTCCATTGTATTATATAATATTGTTATTTATTTTTATTATTATTATTATTGTATGTTTTTTCTTATTACACACTAGCTACTGACATTTTGTATGTAAAAACGTCATTGTTTAGCATAATTAACCATGTGAATGCTTATTTTTTCATGCTTTCTTCACTTTCTTTTGGATATTTCATGATCTAAATCCAGATTTAAGTATACTAATGCACAAATACGTCTCTCAGGTGTAAGGTATATGTACAAATGTCAGTTTGTGAGAGAGATTTTGTTCCCAAAATGAGTTAAAAATAAATTTACAAGCCAAACCAGCAACGTAAGATTTTCGTTTTTGTTGAAATTCACATTTTTTTACATTTAAAAAAATTATTGCAGACATTTAAAGGAGAACTTTTAAGCCAATGTCCAGTATTATCTATATAAAAATGCCAAAAACGAAATTCACCGAGCCACTTTTACCTAATTCAAGGGGCATAATGTACAAAATCACCATCCTTTCACTCGGTTTTGCCCTCATTAACCAACGTTAACTCTCCACGTCTTAAGAAACGAGTCCAAAGGCCATGAATCCACTTTGAACTGGAAACTGCTGTTGCGTTACAGCCTTATCAGTGCTGTTCCAGACTCGTCTAGTGTGATATCTGTGCTTAATGTTATCAGAGCAACATGTCCAAAGCCCGGACCGTATCTCCGCGCAGTCGTCACAGATGCCAGGTTTTAAACTAGGCGTGTCCGGCTCAGCGTGCGTGACACAGAACAGCTGCATCACCCATGACTGAACTTGTACATCAAGTTGTGCAGGTTAGTTGCCCTAGATGACTTCAGGTGGCCCAATTAACCAGTGGGACTTAATGTTACTAGGTCAAACCGAGCCCCAACCACAGCAACTTCCTGTTTGAACTAAACAGGAAGTGCCCAATAACTGCAGTTCTCTGAGTGTCCACTAGGGGCAGGTTTCATAATAGAGCAGTTTCTCATTGACCCCCATGTTAAACAGGCCGTTTACACAGCATCATTAAACCTGTTTAAAACACTCTAGTCTGTGTGTTTAGGTCATATCTCCATGACAACACTGAGGGGGAGGGGCTAGTTTTTATTTTATTGGAGGTTAAAGTTTATGAATAATTAGGGGCGTGGCCTCTTGAGTGACAGCTAGCCTCTAGCCCTCACTTCTCCTCGGAGGTAAACGTCAGCCAGGTGGACGTACGCCCCTACCCCAACCTCACATACATGCCATTTTTTGGTCAGAGGAAATGAGGCGGAGTCAAAGACAAGATGGAGACTCCCGTAGGCGAGGACGATTGGATCAAGTTGAGAGAACGGACCTCGACGGAGATGCTATGTCCACTTTTTATACACCCACGTCTGCGAATTACGACAATATTGGGCCCAAAAAGATATTTTCCCGTGGACTTAGACGGCGAAAGAAACGTCTGTATATCTGTGGATTAGGGATCGATGCGGATACCGTCTTTTTTTTCATCAGCCTTGGCCGATGACGGATACGGACTGCCGATTTTCTTGTGCCGATATTTGGCAACGGTGGAGCGCCTTAGTCCCCACGGGGGAAAAACGCCCACGGCACTGTTACACTTAGGGCGCACTCACACTGTCCTTCCGCACCGGACCAAAACAGGTTTTTCGGGTCAAGCGTAGTGCGTTTGACCAGTGTGAGTGCAACCGCGGCCGTCCACGTCCCGCCTGAGAGAGGTGGTCTTTTGTAAAGCGCGTTTGCACATGTACGAGCACGAGCGTGCGCACGTGTACGAGCACTAGGCCTACGGTTGTTCTGAGGTCACTTCATGTGCGCCTGTTGGGACATAGAAAAAAGAAGGAGGGACCATGCGCGGACATTTCAAACAATGGCGGTGAAAGGTTCATGTTGGTGTGATGTGGAGGTGGAGTGTTTACTGCAGATTTGGTCGATGAAAAGATTCAAAAACAGTCGACAAGACGCACAAAAACTCCGAGGTCTACAGAAAGATCTGGAAACAAAGCCACGCATCGCCATGACGTCATCAATGCGTGTGACGTGTTACGGCGTGATGGCGTATGGACAGCAAGAAGCATTCTCCGAGGCCCAGGTAGTGTGAGTACAAACGGGCCTGGAGGGGGGGACAAGTACCCTAAAGCCCGGGGCGCGGTGCGGAAGGACAGTGTGAGTGCTCCCTAATCGGTAGTCCACCCTGCAGTGCAACTTGAGGGTTGGGGTTGGACGCCCTGATGAATCAGACGCCCTGATGAATCGATCACCTCTGTGGAGAGGGGAGAATCTAAAGTCTGCACCAAGGCAAGGTCGCCAATCCAGACATACCGCTTCCTGGAACTGAGTCCCTGAATGAGTGTTTTGCCCATTTCTCTCATTTGTGTGCAGTGTAAACTTCCTCCAGCAGGACAGCTGCACCTTTAGAGGCTGTGCAATTTGTTCATATGTCCACGTTTGATACGACATGATCACATTAAAAAGGTCCTAAAGGTAACTTCCTATAACACAGTTCAAGTACATGAGACTGTGCGAGCCCATATGCATGCGTGAGAGTCTTTCCTGTACGTCTGGTTAACAGCCGGGCTGTCAGGTGTATCCTATCGGTTCCTCCCAGAGACCACACAACCAGGAAAACCTTCACCCCGTCAACAGCAGCTGCGGTATCCGCCAAAAAAAGGAAGCAGTGGTTCTCAAAGTAGGTCCATGAGAAGGTTTTTGGATCCCCTAGCCGGTCGCTTTCCCGTGGATGAATGCTCCTTGAATTATGGAATTTGAAAGATAAGGAATCTGCCGTGAAGGAATGTACAAGCTGCCATAACGACGAGGGCAAAGCCAGACAGAGAGCCAGGGCTGATGAATCAACAGTCTCCTCAATCTGTGAACCCCAAGGTGCTGCACGATTACGATGAAAATGGGGGCAAAAGACACACGTTAGCCTTAAGGCGCACTCACGCTGTCCATTCGTACCATGCTCCGTGCTTAAGGGTGATTGCCCCCCCCTCTTCCCCTGCGGCCCAGGCCCATTTGTACTCAAGTTACTTGAACTGATCTGGGCCCCGCAGCTGCATTGCTTCTTGCCTGTACGTTATCATTTGTTTTGTCAGACTGTATTTGATCATTTCATCTGACCAAATCTGCAGAAAACATCCGCAAAACCATTCGGCGCCATCTTTTTAAATGTCCTCCGCGGTGAACAAACGCATATAAACGGACATCAGCCGTCAACGCTCACGCTCCTGTTCGTACATGTACATCAGTGTTTTACTAAAGCCCACCTCTCTCAACCGGAACACAGCCGGCAAGCATGCCGTACATGGGCGCGGTACAGTTGTACTGACACTGGTCAAATGAACTAGACTTTAGCCTTGAAACGTGCTCAGGCACTGTACGAATGGACAGTGTAAGCTGTAAGTTCGGACACTTTTACGCTGTTTTGGTGTTTATTTTGGAAGTCAACCTGTTAGAGCTAACGTTAGCATGTTGCGCGGCTAGCTTCCATATAGACGGTGTTTTCAGCTGCTGAGGTAAATTATTCGGTATATGGTAAGGGGTGTAACATTTTCCTGCATGCAGCATAAACAGTTGACCAATCACAGCCGAGCTTATCAGCCGACCAATCAGAGTACACTGGGCAATATGAAAAACATAATTCATTCTTTCATCTTCAACCGCTTGTCCCTACCACAGGGCACATAGAGACAAACAGAGACAGACAACCATTCACACCTACGGGTGATTTAGAGTCATCAATGAACCAAACACCTGCACGTCTTTGGACTGTGGGAGGAAACCGGAGAACCCGGAGAAAACCCACGCAGACACGGGGACAACATGCAAACTCCACACAGAAGGGCCCCAGCCGGGATTCAAACCAGGAACCCTCTCGCTGTGAGGCGACAGTGCTAACCACCACACCAGCGTGTTATGGAAGCATGTAAACGTGTTGTAGCTGACCCGCAAAATACAAACATGACCCTTAAAACTAGCGTAATAGGGCATCTTTAAAGTAGCTTTGTTCCAGATATGCATGGCTGTCAACTTAGATAATAAAAACGTTACGTGGCGTCTATTCTCTGTTTGCATTTGTTCATGTTTTATAAAGTTTGACCTGAGCCAGGCCACACAACAATGACAGGCCTTAGACGACTAACACAATGACTGACTGTGGATGAGTTCATTTAAATCTTGCATTTACTAGAAATGTGCTCAAAGGTTTCTTGGAATAAAGTCATTCAGCATGACAAAAGCATTTAAAAAATGACTCATAATGACTAAAGAAAACTTAGTAGACCAGGACAAAAATGACCGGATTGTCAACTAATCGACTGAGAGACTAAGTGATTAGTTGTTTAAATGTCAGATATTCAGTTTACTGTCACAGAGGAGGAACCAACAAGTAAATATTCACATTTAAGAAGCCGGAATCAGAGTATTTTGACTTTTTTTCTTTTAAAAATCACTCAAAAAAGATGATTAAACTTAAATATACAGGGGTCATGACCTTGGTGTCCTCAGAAGTGAGGTGTTTTTAGATGTTTTGTAGGTCTTTGTAATGGTTTTGCATCTTTTTGTGGTGGTTTTGCATCTATTTCTAGTCATTTTGCATCTTTTTGTGGTGGTTTTGCATCTATTTCTAGTCATTTTGCAACTTTTTGTGGTGGTTTTGCATCTGTTTTTAGTCATTTTGCATCTCTTTGTGGTCATTTTGCATCCCTATAGTATATTTCAGTCTCTTTATGGTCATATTTGGTCAATTTTGGGAGAGGGGGGGCGGCCCCAGATAGCAGTCACATCATATCATGCTGTTACACAAGTCCAGGTATCAGAATTAGTATTGGGAAGGGGGAAAAGATGACATGAGATCATCTGAATCTCTCAAATCAGCCTTTTGTGCTCGGTCATTCTCACGTCCAAACCTTATTTCACAAGCCATGTGTCTCTGCTTACGTACAGAGCCAAAGGGGAAATGCCTCCATACGACCAAACACCACTTTCACCGCGACTCTCTCACCGCCACTAAACAGAAATACTACCAAAGACCCAGCCCATCAAGGTTTAAAGAAAAAGAAAGCTTGAAGTAAAGCACTGAGGAAGACATCTGCGCCACATCGGCCCAGTGGGAACTACAGTTAACCCTCCTGTTGCCCTCAAATTTGACTAACATCATTTATTCTCTGGGTCAATTTGACCGCAGCAGTTTAAACATCTGGAAAATGATCATAATCAATTTGTGACTCAAGTTAAGTCGGGTACTTTATGTTTTTATTTAACAGAATGAAAAATATCACTGATGTTAAACTGCATGGAGGGATTTCTGTGTGTGTGTTTTAAAGTAAGTCTGTTATTTTAAGTGCTATTTTGTGTTATTTGTAACATCTGGAATGAAAGTAACGTCCGTTATCAACGACAGCAGCATGAATTTGACCTCATATAATATTTGAAATGTAAAATAGACGATAATAATAATGATGAAATCATCCAGATTATCAAAGGAACACCGATGAGACAAGTACATGTACGATAAGAACAATAAAAAATATTTATATAATCATGACAATTTTAGGTTTTTTATGAGTTTTCCCCATAAAATGAGGAAAAGTCATAAATATAAAGCAAAAAAACACAAAAAAATGACATTATTTAGAAATTTTATACATTAAATGGGGTCAAATTGACCCTTAGGAGAACAGGAGGGTTAAGGGAGTATACTACAACAACAACAACAACAACAACAGGGGGAACTGCTCTGGAAAAATGTATTGAACAGCCATTGATGTGTTTTGTACCGTCACATAACAGAGCAGACTATGAATGATGACTATTCTGCACTGTGCATCGTCTTCAAAGAGCCGAAAATGTTTCGCAGACCCCTCGCTCCACGGTGCAGTAATCTCCAAACGTATTCTGCGTATAGGAACGTGGATTCTGTCGCCAACGGGACAACATTTGCGTAGTGAAAGCGGTCGAACTCACCAATCAGGCTTGAGCATGCGTTGGTGCGCAACAGTGGAAGTGTGCGGAGAGCGAAAGAGGAGGAACACATTGGGGAAACACCCTCCATGAACCCACCGTCTATCACCCGACAACAAGCTAGCTTCTTCTTCTCGTGCGCTTGCTCATTGTCAGACGACAGACGATGGACGTTTGGGGAGTGCGTTGGTAACGGAAGTTGAAAATCGAGCGGTAAACGGTGTAATCGTTCAACATTCATTCATTCATCTTCAACCGCTTGTCCCTGACGGGGTCGCGGGGGGGCTGGAGCCGATCCCAGCCGACATCGGGCGTGAGGCGGGGTCCACCCTGGACAGGACGCCAGTCTATCACAGGACACATAGAGACGAACAGAGACAGACAACCATTCACACCTACGGGTGATTTAGAGTCATCAATGAACCGAACACCTGCACGTCTTTGGACTGTGGGAGGAAACCGGAGAACCCGGAGAAAACCCACGCAGACACGGGGAGAACATGCAAACTCCACACAGAAGGGCCCCAGACGGGATGCGAACCTGGAACCCACTTGTTGTGCGGCGAAAGTGCTGACCACCGCACCACCGTGTCGTCCGCAGGCTACAACAGAAAGCCCAAAATAACAGCCGTTGCCCCCAGAAGCTAAATCCTCGTCAGACCGATTTCCGATGGGTTGATATACCGCGGTTTGTCTGAGTGTGCGGACCAGGCCGCAAATTCCCGTCTGAGGGTGATGAAGTGCCCTCTACGCGCTGCAGGTGAATGCTGCAACACTGCCGTCTTTGCTCCTCCAAAGCCAATCATCTCCATTAATAAGAAGCTGTCATGTAAAGGAGCTTACATCACACTCACAGCAGAGTGACGGTCACCTTAGCGGCAGCTGCGCGCAGCCGGGGAACGCTGGGAGGTCCTGCCCTCCAGGTGACCTTGAAGCGACAGGTCAGCTGCTCTGAAGCTGTTATACGACGTCAAATCTGGCTGTTGTCCTTCACACGTCTCCCTCCTGGGTTCAATCCCAGTTTGCATCCTCCCAGTGCACAGGACAAGGTTATTCTGCCATGTTTTCAGGGCGAAACCGATGTTACATCTGCATATTATTATAGTTCCTGAGAGTATTTTTGGTTACAGCCTCCTACAAGGATCTTTTTCCATCATTAGATTAGATTTATCATTTAATTAGGGCTCCGTTACTTTCACTGATTAAGTGATTAGTTGTTTAAATGTCAGAAAATGGTGAAAACTGTCGATGAGTGTTTCCCAAAGCCCAAGAGATTCAGTTTACGGTCACAGAGGAGGAACAAACAAGTAAATATTCACATTTAAGAAGCCGGAATCAGAGAATTTTGAGTTATTTTCTTTTAAAAATCGCTCAAAAAAGATGATTAAGCTTAAATATACAGAGGTCATGACCTCGGTGTCCTCAGCCGTGTGGCGTTTTTAGATGTTTTGTAGGTCTTTGTAATGGTTTTGCATCCTTTTGCGGTGGTTTTGCATGTATTTCTAGTCCTTTTGAAACTTTTTCTGGTGGTTTTGCATCTATTCTTAGTAATTTTGCATCTTTTTGTGGTGGTTTTTCATCTATTTCTAGTCATTTTGCATCTTTTGTGGCGGTTTTTCATCTATTTTAGTTATTTTGCATCTTTTTGTGGTGGTTTTGCATCTATTTTTAGTCATTTTGCAACTTTTCCTGCTGGTTTTGCATCTATTTCTAGTCATTTTGCATGTTTTTGTGGTGGTTTTTCATCTATTTCTAGTCATTTTGCATCTTTTGTGGCGGTTTTTCATCTATTTTAGTTATTTTGCATCTTTTTGTGGTGGTTTTGCATTTATTTTTAGTCATTTTGCAACTTTTTCTGGTGGTTTTGCATCTATTTTTAGTCATTTTTCATTTTGAGTGGTGGTTTTGCATCTATTTCTAGTCATTTTGCATGTTTCTGTGGTGGTTTTGCATCTATTTTTAGTCATTTTGCAACTTTTTCTGTTGGTTTTGCATCTATTTCTAGTCATTTTGCATCTATTTCTAGTCATTTTTCATCTCTTTGTGGTCATTTTGCATCCCTATAGTACATTTCAGTCATTTTGTGGTCACATTTGGTCAATTTTGTTCATTTAATACCATATATCCTTACATGTGTGTGTGAACGCCAGGTGCTTCCCTTGTGTTTACATCGTGCACAAACCACACACACACATCAAACAGGTGTTGATGTTGACAAAGCCTTCCTTGCAGAGACACTTTCTCACCCGGAGACAAGACAGCTGAACAAAACACACAAGCCGGCAAAGGTAAGCGTGGAAACTAAATAAATATATATAAAGGAAACAAAGTGCAGACTAAATATAACAAATGTAAAATACAGTGGAAACCAACCATTCATTTAAAACAACAACACTGATTTAAAGGCTTAAAGTTGCACTTGGAAAGAACACACCACTCCCTCCTGACAGGGACACACACCTAGTGACTTCACAGCAGCTCTGTACTCACACACACACACTCTCACACTCTCACTCACACACACACACACAGGTGAAGGTGAGCTGTTTAGTTAATGTAATCTGTGTCTGTCTGGCGTCTATATAAAGACAACCCCCCCCCCACACTGAGGGATTTGAAGTTGTAGCCTCCAGGCTGCAGGCCAAATCAGTACGTGGCTCCAGACACAGTGCACTTCAAACGTCAGTGACTGCTGTCAAACCAAACCCCATTCAAAAAACAGCCGAAAAGTCAAATACGACTCCTCTTTCTTTGCTCAACAACAACACAACCGAAACACACATTCAGGAATCACAGCAGCAGCAATTCGGCGTAAACACAACACACACACAAACGTGTTTAAATTATACTTCAACGGTTTTGTTACTGTGGAAACGGGGGGTCACGTTAGTTAACGGTAGACTTTGGTCGAGTGTAAACGCGTGAATAACGTCACAATAATGCAACACACACACTTTAAACACACGCCGATTTAAAGAGTGGCTCTCACTGATTCACCACATGTCTTTAAATACTGTTTTACCCCTTGAATGAGTCAGCAAGAGGCTGTTAAGCGTTAAAATGCCACTTTTTTAAACGGGGTCTGGCACACGGGGGTTGCTCTCTCGCTCTCCACTCCATATGGCAACGCTTTACCAGCCCACTCACTCAAGCATGCCGCGACAATGTCACTTTAAATGACTGTGCGGGAACTTTCTGTCACAACTGTGGTCAGAAGTTACACTTTAAAGGCAACAGTTCAAAGGGAACGGGTCAAAAGTGACACGTTAAAGTGTCCATGTGCGTGTTTGAGCCCAAATTGAACATACCTGAAAAGAGCCGAGGTGTCAGGAGAAGTGTAAAAACGTGGTAGTCTCCTTTCTTTGCCTGGTTCTTTGCGTCCAGGTAGACTTTTAAGTAGAGGTGCCCGGTCCTGGTACTGGTCCTGGTACTGGTGTCCGCCCGTGGGTTCAGTACCGTCCTACAGTGGTGACTGAGAGCCGTGTGTGCGCGTCCTTCTGCCGGGGTTCCTCCTGCCCTGACCCTCCCACCACTCCCAGTCCAGACCAGACCAGCGTTCCCACCGTGTGTGTGTGTGTGTCTGTGTGTGTGTGTGTGTGTGTGTGTGTGTGTGTGTGTGTATGTGTGTGTGTGCTCTGCCGCTGCCAACTGCGGTGCCTCCTGCCTCCTGCAGCCTCAGCACACAGTCATAATAACAATATTAATAACAATAAAAAATAATATCCCAGTGGCCAAAGTGGTAGAAACTAGTGTTGTAATGACTCTGTGCGCACGTATGGGAGTGGTGTGTGTGTGTGTGTGTGTGTGTGTGTGTGTGTGTGTGTGTGTGTGTGGCTTCCTTCTCTTTCACTGAAGTGGCAGCACAGCCCCGACATACCAGGAAGTTCACCAACACACACCCCGAAGCTCGTGCACGCGTGATATGGTTTATTTTAGCAGAGGCGTGCGTGCACCGTGTCGTCATTGACTCTTTACAACACAAATAACGTGTCAAACACAAAAGGGACAGTGAATGCAACACGTCTCCCACGTCCTTTACATGCTCTACTGTGGAAAAAGGTGGAAAGTTGAATAATAAACAGTCGCCAAACTATATTAAAAATATACGTTTTGTTAGTTTTACACACTAATCCGCGCCTGACACAAGTTAAAACCATGAATACATGAGTGGTATGCAAAGGGGAGTAAATCGGCATGCATCGGCTTTACTTTTAATAACTTTTAATAACTTTTACAGGTAAAATAGGATGGTTAAATAGAGGCAGCCGTCGTGCGCACACGCGTGAGACCCGCTTAAAATAACCGGATATTTGAGTGGAGTCTGGCGCTGCAGCTAAAACCAATCTTTCTATTCTGAGGGTGTACCCGGCGTGGCTCAGCTGCACGTTAGACCACAGGGGCGTGCTAGGTGAGTGCTGGGGTTGCGTAAAAGTGCGCTCATGACGCGGTGGTGTCGGTTTCACGGAGCTCTCGTACCCTCTGCCGTCCCCGGGGCTGCCACTGCAGCTCCACACTCACCGAGCACAGTTCAGTTAATACAGGTTTGAGTTTAGAGCTGAAAGTGTTCATCATTGTGCTCTTAATGACTCTTTTATTATATTAAAATATAAAGATTATGGGCTCACTGCAGGTGTGGTTGACTAATATATATTATTATATATGTATGTATTATTTTTTGACCATTTTGCATCTATTTTTAGTTATTTTGCATCTATTTTTAGTCATTTTGCATCTATTTTTAGTCATTTTTCATCTATTTTTAGTCATTTTTCATCTTTTTGTGCTGGTTTTGCATCTATTTTTAGTCATTTTGCATCTTTTTCTGGTGGTTTTGCATCTGTTTTTAGTCATTTTGCATCTTTTTGTGGTCATTTTGCATGTTTTTATGGTCATTTTGCATCTATTTTTTAGTCATTTTGCATCTTTTTGTGGTCATTTTGCATGTTTTTATGGTCATTTTGCATCTATTTTTAGTCATTTTGCATCTTTTTGTGGTGGTTTTGCATCTATTTTAAATCATTTTGCATCTATTTAAAGTCATTTGGCATCATTTTGTGGTGGTTTTGCATCTATTTTTAGTCATTTTGCATCTTTTTGTGGTGGTTTTGCATCTGTTTTTAGTCATTTTGCATCTTTTTGTGGTGGTTTTGCATCTGTTTTTACTCATTTTGCATCTTTTTGTGGTGGTTTTGCATCTATTTTTAGTCATTTTGCATCTTTTTGTGGTGGTTTTGCATCTGTTTTTACTCATTTTGCATCTTTTTGTGGTGGTTTTGCATCTATTTTTAGTCATTTTGCATCTTTTTGTGGTGGTTTTGCATCTGTTTTTAGTCATTTTGCATCTTTTTGTGGTGGTTTTGCATCTGTTTTTACTCATTTTGCATCTTTTTGTGGTGGTTTTGCATCTATTTTTAGTCATTTTGCATCTTTTGTGATGGTTTTGCATCTATTTTTAGTCATTTTGCATCTTTTTGTGGTGATTTTGCATCTATTTTTAGTCATTTTGCATCTTTTTGTGGTGGTTTTGCATCTATTTTTAGTCCTTTTGCATCTTTTTGTGGTGATTTTGTATCTATTTTTAGTCATTTTGCATCTTTTTGTGGTGGTTTTGCATCTATTTTTAGTCATTTAGCATCTTTTTGTGGTGGTTTTGCATCTATTTTTAGTCATTTTGCATCTTTTTGTGGTGATTTTGCATCTGTTTTTAGTAATTTTGCATCTTTTTGTGGTGGTTTTGCATCAGTTTTTAGCCATTTTGCATGTCTGTGTCTTCCTTTTGTTTGATTTTACATCTATTTTTAATCATTTTGCGTGTCTTTATAATAATTTTTTGTCTCTATGTGTTTATATTTCGGCCATTTAGCTTCTCTTTGGGGTCACTTTGCATCCCTATAGTCATTTTCTGTCTCTGCGTGGTCAATTTTGGTTGTTTTGTGTATACTTGTGGTCATTTAGCATCTCTTTGTGATCATTTGTGTAAAGTTTTACGACTCAGGGCCACTGACTTTAAGGGCCCCTGGGCCTGGGCCTGGTCGGCCCGCTCAGTAATCCACCCACGACTGTTTATGGCGTGTCACTGAAGGAATAAAACACTCCACAACAGCCTCGTTATCACTTCTGATATCACTGCGGAGTTACGCAACACGTGCAGCGGCGCCTGTGTGAAGGTGACCTCGACCGGCTGGTCAGCTGGCTGTCAATGCCAGAGCTGGACTGTAATATGGCTGCACTGCCAGAGGGGGGAGTGATCGATTCAGCCTTTAAACACACACACACACACACACACACACACACACACACACAGGTTGTATCCTGTTGACAAGGCAATGTTAGACGGACAGACTGTACTGGACGGAAAGGCACCTCCATGCCTAACCCTCCGCACGAAACCAGAAAACACAGGGGGGGCTGAGGTTGTTGCATCTATTTTTAGTCATTTTGCATCTTTTTGTGCTGGTTTTGCATCTATTTTTAGTCATTTTGCATCTTTTTGTGCTGGTTTTGCATCTATTTTAAGTTATTTTGCAACTTTTTGTGGTGGTTTTGCATCGATTTTTAGTCATTTTGCATCTTTTTGTGGTGGCTTTGCATCTATTTTTAGTCATTTAGCATCTTTTTGTGGTGGCTTTGCATCTATTTTTAGTCATTTTGCATCTTTTTGTGGTGGTTTTGCATCTATTTTAGGTCATTTTGCATCTTTTTGTGATAATTTTGCATCTATTTTTACACATGTTGCATCTTTTTGTGGTGGTTTTGCATCTATTTTTAGTCATTTTGCATCTTTTTGTGCTGGTTTTGCATCTATTTTAAGTCATTTTGCAACTTTTTGTGGTGGTTTTGCATCTATTTTTAGTCATTTTGCATCTTTTTGTGGTGGTTTTGCATCTATTTTTAGTCATTTTGCATCTTTTTGTGGTGGTTTTGCATCTATTTTAGGTCATTTTGCATCTTTTTGTGATAATTTTGCATCTATTTTTACACATGTTGCATCTTTTTGTGGTGGTTTTGCATCTACTTATAGTCACAAACCCTCACCCACATGTGATGAACCTCTTGTACCCCCTAATTTTGGGGATGAATATGGTTTAACTGAATTGAATATCTCAGTGTATCACAGCTGTTATTACCACTGCTCATATCACTGCTCATATTTACCAACATACCTAGCGTCTTAATGTTTATGTCACTGTGGTTCATATATTGTAAGTCATAATCACATTACTATAGATATTATTATAGATACTATTACACTGGTGGTTGCTTGCATCTCTGGAAGTGTCTCTCTGTCTGTCTTTGTGTCTGTCTTTGTCTCTCTCTGTCCATCTGTCCGTCCTTTCTCTCTTTCTCTCCGTCTGTTTGACGTCCCTGCCTGTTAAAGGGAAGGTTTTGTCTCCTCTGCGTTCACAAGATTGCTGGATTAAACCTGTATGTAATAACTATAATCATTATTACCACTTCTATTAAAGCTAGTGCGACTTGTTGCTGCTCATGGAGGAATTATTGGGTCTCTGTAAATCATAAATAAGTCACAGAGTGTGGTTTATACCTGCTCTGTATGTAAAGGGTCCTGAGGTAACTTTTATGATGTGGCACTTTAAATAAAATCGAATTAAATCACTATCATCTAACGTGTTTATATAGATTAATAACTCACACAACCACACTTCAAAACATGCAAACTATCTATTTATGTGATCCATCACTGTCAGAGGACAACAGCGATTACACAGCCATAGTCATAGCTTACTAAACAACTGATGACCCTGACACACACACTCACACACCAAGAGACGCAGCGTGATTTGACCTTGGAGGAATGTGGGTTGGAGGGGGAGAAGATGAAGCTGTGCGCTGAATGTCTTTGTTGTTTCCTCCCCGTCGAGGCCGTACTGTACATTCCTCTGACGCAGCACACAGCGGGCTGCTTAACCTCCACATTCCTCCTCACCGTACATCCTAATCCTGTGTCGGCCCGCGCTCTTATACCAAACGGTACCTTATACCGTGGGAGGACTGATTATTGAGAAGCACACTCCCTTTCATTCCTTAGATACACTTTAGATATTAAACGTCAGCTGTCTGTATTACTCCCACTCTACGTAAGACAAGTTTGAAGCAGCACGGTTGTCTCATTCTGGAAACATCCAGTATGTAATGCAAGCTTTTCAGTTATTTTGCATCTTTTTGTGGTGGTTTTGCATCTATTTTTAGTCATTTTGCATCTTTTTGTGGTGGTTTTGCATCTATTTTTAGTCATTAAGCATCTTTTGTGACAGAAAATAGACGCAAAATGACCCCGAAGGGGCGCTAAATGACTAAAAATGGACGCAAAATGACCCCGAAGAGGCGCTAAATGGCTAAAAATGGACGCAAAATTACCACAAACAGACGCCAAATGACTACAAACAGACGCCAAATGACCGGAAATAGACGCAAAATGACCACAAACAGACGCTAAATGACTAAAAATGGACGCAAACTGACCAGGAAGAGACGCTAAATGACTAAAAATAGACGCAAAATGACCACAAACAGACGCCAAATGATTGAAAATAGACGCAAAATGACCACGAAGAGGCGCCAAATGGCTGAAATAGACACAAACTGAACAGGAAGAAGCGCTTAATGACTAAAAATAGACGCAAAATGACCACAAACAGACGCCAAATGACTGAAAACAAACGCCAAATGACTGAAAATAGACGCAAAATGACCATGAAGAGGCGCCAAATGACTGAAAATGGACGCAAAATGACTGAAAATAGACGCAAAAACCACAAACAGAAGGTAAATGACTAAAAATGGACGCAAAATGACCACAAACAGATGCCAAATGACCCCGAAGTGGCGCCAAATGACTAAAAATGGACGCAAAATGACCACAAACAGACGCCAAATGACTGAAAACAGACGCCAAATTACTCAAAATAGACGCAAAATGACCAGGAAGAAGCGCTAAATGACTAAAAATAGACGCAAAATGACCACAAACAGGCACAGAATGACTGAAAACAGACGCCAAATGACTCAAAATAGACGCAAAATGACCAGGAAGAAGCGCTAAATGACTGAAAAAATGCACCATGCATCATTAAGAGTGTTTCAGGACGGACACCTTTAATGTGGAATTGGTATTTTAGGCATTTTAAATTCTCTTAAAGACGTTTTTATTCTCTGTGAAGTCTGTAACAAACTCGTTTCACATGGTTTGGTTTGTGATTCTGTATAAATAAATAAATATAAAAAGAATAAGAAATCCCACAGAGGTTTTCAGGAGTAAAGCGTGAAAGAGTGCACTGCCATGATCCAAAAAAGGGGATTCAAACTTCTCCACTGCAGTTGACACGATCGAAAGCACACCCTGAGTTGACAGTGAGTGCTTCTCGACCTCGACCCCTGTGGGAGACGAACCAGACGACGTCAGACGACGTCAGCCGTGTCAGCGGCGCGGGGGAACTGACCTTGCAGCCGTGGCAGTAGTTTTCCCCGTTCTTCCCCGGTGGGAGGATGATTTCCCCCGTCGGGATCAGCTGGATCCTCAGCTCCATCATCGTTGCTCTCCTGGTTTTTAGTCCCCCAATGTTCTCAAAGTGAATCCAACTTGTTCTGGCGGTGCCGTCTGTTCGCTCTCACAGGGCGGGGGGGGGGGGGGGGGGGGAATATCACACCTCTTCAAACCTTTTAGACCCAATGGAGAACCCTTAGATCAGGACTTTCCCATGAGACGCCTGAAAAGGAATAAGCATCAGAAACACACGCGAGTTGATCATAAATCTGTCCCGTACACGCGCACAGATGCACACAGAGACACACAGAGACACACAGATGCGCACAGATGCACACAGAGACACACAGAGACACACAGAGACACACAGATGCACACAGAGACACACAGAGACACACAGATGCACACAGAGACACACAGATGCACACAGAGACACACAGAGACACACAGAGACACACAGATGCACACAGATGCACACAGAGACACACAGATGCACACAGAGACACACAGAGACACACAGAGACACACAGATGCACACAGATGCACACAGAGACACACAGAGACACACAGATGCACACAGAGACACACAGAGACACACAGAGACACACAGATGCACACAGAGACACACAGAGACACACAGAGACACACAGATGCACACAGAGACACACAGATGCACACAGAGACACACAGAGACACACAGATGCACACAGAGACACACAGAGACACACAGATGCACACAGAGACACACAGATGCACACAGAGACACACAGATGCACACAGAGACACACAGAGACACACAGAGACACACAGAGACACACAGATGCACACAGAGACACACAGATGCACACAGATGCACACAGAGACACACAGAGACACACAGATGCACACAGATGCACACAGAGACACACAGAGACACACAGATGCACACAGAGACACACAGATGCACACAGAGACACACAGAGACACACAGATGCACACAGAGACACACAGAGACACACAGATGCACACAGAGACACACAGAGACACACAGAGACACACAGAGACACACAGATGCACACAGAGACACACAGATGCACACAGAGACACACAGAGACACACAGATACACACAGAGACACACCCGACCTGTCCAGGGGGAGATCTTACCCAACAGGAGAGATGTTACTTCCTGACACACGCGTGGGAAACACGGTAAAACAGTGATTGGAGGTTTGGATTCTCTGGCGTGGAGCGTGGAGCGCTGCGGTCGGGGTGTTACCTGTTGCAGAGCGGAGAGTCACAGTGAGGCCAGCTTCCCCTCGCAGCCCCGGAGCCAGAGGACGTTTCCTCTCGAGCTGAGGGATCACTGGAGAGGATACGCAGCTCAGCCCGGCCCGAGGTGGTGGTCACATGCACGCGGAGGATATGTGTGTTTTGTCTTACTGCCTTGTGTGTGTGTGTGTGTGTGTGTGAAGATAAAAGTGTGTGTGTGCTCATAGGGAGTGGTAAACGCAGTGTGACTCATGTGAAGTTTTTATATCTTGCTGTGTGAACGTCTACGTCCCATAACATCAATGAAATGAAATGTTTAATTCACTTTTACCAACATTTGTTTTGTTTTAACAGCTCAAATGAACTAAAGGCTACTCTTTTTTTTAACTGTTTAATGTTTAACAACTATTTATCCATTACTTTTCATGTGTTTAAAACATTCATTCATTACTTTCAGCTAACGGTTTCAACCATTTCATACCTATTAGCTAATGTTTCAGCTACATTTTTCAACCATTTCTCTATTTATTTAGCGGTTTAATGGTTTCAACCATTACCTATTACTTCCAGCTAACCCTTTAAACAGTATTCATAACTTTAGCTAACTTTTTAGCCAACTGTTTCAACCATTTGTCCATTACGTTAAGCTAATTCAAACATCTACCCATTACTTTGGCTATGACCTTTTTCACTGTTACCTAATAGCTAAGTTTTTAGCTAACGTTTTAGCCAACTGTTTCAACCATTTCTACATTAATTTAGCGGTTTCAACCATTATCCATTACTTCCAGCTAACTCTTTAAACAGTATTCATAACTTTAGCTAACTTTTTCAACCATTTGTCCATTACTTTTGGCTAATTCAAACATTTATCCATTACTTTAGCTACACATTTTCAACCATTACCTATAAGCTAACGATTTAGCAAAGTTTTTCAACCATTTCTCCATTACTTCCAGCTAACTCTTCCAACAGTTTATTCATAACTTTAGCTAACTTTTTAGCTAACTGTTTCATCCGTTTATCCATTACCTTTAGCTAACTTTTTAGCTAGATTTTTCGACCATTATCCATTACTTTTAGCTAATTCAAACATTTACCCATTACTTTGGCTACACATTTTCAACTGTTACCTAATAGCTGAGTTTTTAGCTAAGTTTTTCAACCATTTCTACATTAATTTAGCGGTTTCAACCATTATCTGTTACTTCCAGTTAACTCTTCCAACAGTTTATTCATAACTTTAGCTAACTTTTTAGCCAACTGTTTCAAACATTTATTCATTACTTTGGCTACACATTTTCAACCATTACCTATAAGCTAACGATTTAGCTAAGTTTTTCAAGCATTTCTACATTAATGTAGCTGACTTTTTGGTGTGTTTAAGTGTTTTAATCATTATCTATTACTTCCATTTAACTCTTTTAGCAATTGATTCATAACTTTAGCTAACTTTTTAGCCAAATGTTTCATCCGTTCATCCATTACTTTTAGGTTACTTTTTCAGCTAAAGGTTTCAACCATTATCTTCCAGATAACTTTTTTTTTCATAACTAACTGTTTCAACCATTTTTCCTTACTTTTAAGCCAACTTTCTTAGCCATTTATCTATACTTTCAGCTAATCTTTTCCTAACTGTATATTACATTTAACTTACTATTTAGCTAACTGTTCTAACCATTTGTCCTTACTTCTAGCTAACTTTTTAAACCATTTATTCATTACTTTGGCTTTAGAAATGTATCTATTACTTTAAGCTTTTTCACCATTTATCCATTAGTACGAACCAGATGTTTATTCATTACTTTAAGCTAACAAGTTCAGCTATTTAACGTTATTACTTTTACCTAGCTAGCCTATTTTAACTGTTTATCCGTTAGACGTCTCTGTGTGCTGATTAACTAGTTCATAGTTGACTCAGTTTATGGCTAAATCATAATGTAATTTCCATTTTTTCCATATTAGTTGAGCTATTACACATTTTTTCCGCGTAGACTATCCCCAGAACGAGTGCCCTACCCCTGGTTAGGAATCACTGGTCCATTTTATCTTGTTGTTTCCCTTTAGCTCCTATTAGATAATATAACGGATGGCACTGTTTCCAAATTTTTATCATGACACACACGCACACACACACACACACACACACACACACACACACACACACACACACACACACACACACACACACACACACACACACACAGGGCTGGTCTGAACGGGGTTTCCTCCTAGACCTAGCATCCTGCCTCAGACATTCCCAATACCCGCCCAGTAGATTGAGTGTGTGTGTGACGTATGTGTGTGTGTGTGTGTGTGATTGTGTGTGTGTGTGTCAAAACCCACTTGAGCTTCCTTTAGGATATACAAGCAGGAGGCACGCGTAGGCACACACTTTCTAAACACAAATAAGGGACCCGCACCCTCGTTGCAGTGCGCTTCCTGTCCCCAAGGACTAGAGCGGGGGTCTGCGACCTTTACTATCAAAAGAGACACTTTTGCCCCCTCTCCCACCAATTACTATTTGTCTGCGGTCGCAAAACATATTTGATGTCACAGCTTATAAAGGTTTAAATATAGTTATATGACAATTGTGAAAACTGTTGACATTTTATTCCTATTACTACCTGTTGTAAAAATTGTTGTTGTTCGCTAATTTCTCAAGACGTCATCATGTAAAAGCAAATTAATGTCCACCGACACTATTGTCCTCTGGTGGGGGGGGGGGGGGGGGTCTATCCAGGGTTAGCATACGGACAGCGCAGGTCAGAAACCTGCAGTGAAGGGCGCTGGGCCGTAGACGAAGGACGTGACGCATATTTTAGTTTCACATAATTATTCATTCATTCATCTTCAACCGCTTGTCCCTGTCGGGGTCGCGGGGGGCTGGAGCTGATCCCAGCTGACATCGGGCGTGAGGCGGGGTCCACCCTGGACAGGACGCCAGTCTATCACAGGACACATAGAGACGAACAGAGACAGACAACCATTCACACCTACGGGTGATTTAGAGTCATCAATGAACCGAACACCTGCACGTCTTTGGACTGTGGGAGGAAACCGGAGAACCCGGAGAAAACCCACGCAGACACGGGGAGAACATGAAAACTCCACACAGAAGGGCCCCAGCCGGGATGCAAACCTCTTGTTGTGAGGCGACAGTGCTGACCACCACACAACCGTGTCGCCTGTTTCACATAATATTTTTTTAACAGGCGACACAAATGACTGCAGCAGCCCATCTACAAATATGCAGACGACACAGCCCTAGTAGGTCTTCTTAGTGATAACAGTTCCACGCCAACAGTCAATGATACAGTTTTCACAGTGGTTCACGGACAATTACCTCCAGTTAAACATCAACAAAACAAAGGAAATGGTCACACACGCACACCCAAGACACCCCCTGCACTCTGTCACACATCCATCAAAGGACAAACAGCTGAACATGTCAGTAATGTCAAATACCTAGGGCTCGCAAACTTTAATGAACACGTCATCACCAGACACAAACGTGCACAGCAAAGACTCTGCATCAAACTGAACTACTCCTCTACAGAAGCATCATCCAACCCGTCCTAACGTGCTCTCCCCCTGGTCCTTCACCCTCCTCACTGTCCCCAGCAGAAACAAACTCCTCCAGATCTCCCACACAGCAGCTAAGATAATCAACCTCCCCATCCCCCAGCCGCAGCCTCACAAAATCAAACAACCTAGCTACCTCACGCCTGGCATGTGTGATAGTCAGCGGCCCCGATCACCCCCTGAACCCACACTTCGCTCTCCTCCCGTCTGGCTGCAGATACGGGGTGATGGACTGGAGGAAAGCTACGTTTTGTCCCCTCAGCGAACACAGCGTGATGTCTGTGTGCCGTCTATATGTTGTTCTGGGGACATGTGTGCAGAGGGTCTATTGTTTTAATGCTATAGAACTGACTT
This sequence comes from Echiichthys vipera, assembly GCF_963691815.1. Lineage (NCBI taxonomy): Eukaryota > Metazoa > Chordata > Actinopteri > Perciformes > Trachinidae > Echiichthys > Echiichthys vipera. The sequence goes on along the minus strand of NC_139830.1, from coordinate 4,090,650 downwards.
GTGTGAGAACGGTCGTCCCCTCGAGGACAATAAGGAACCTAAAGGTGTTCGCTTTGAACGATCGTCCACTGTGCAAAAAAAAACCACTATTTATTTCCATGTTATTTGTTTGCAAAGCTACAGGGAGCCACTGAAAAGGGGCTGCGGAGGTTGCAGACACTCAACACACACTGATTCAAACACACACACACACACACACCACATCGATAGAGGGGTACAAACTGACACCGTTGCCATAATGTGCCGTGTTTGTGACAGAAACATACACGTCTTCACGCCGGTAGATGAACATACGTCGCTTTAATGACCTTGCTGACCCGTCCTGATGACTCCAGGCCCCTCCCTGCATTCCTGTTTGCTCCCCGTCAGCACTGAGGGACTCTGCCCACGCAATACGGGAGTCAATGATTGAGTACAAGATGTTTTAACAGGACAAGAAAGTAGAATTTAATAATAATAATAATAATAAGACACTGTTAATTCCCTCTTCCCCCACATGTTCTGCCCGTCTGTGCCGAATTAAAGCAGCTGTTAACTGCCACTTAAACAAAAGTATTACACTAATGAATTATAAGTGTAACTTTAACTTTACAGTCGGTTCATCCAGTTGCTAATGAACCTCCGTAATGCTGCACGATGAGGTTGGTGGAAGAGTCAGACTTCTCTATATTGATCCTTTGGGATGAACTCCCGCCAGGAAATTGAGTTTCCAGCAGCTTAAAAAAACACATGGAGGTATAAAAAAATACAGTTAAGAAGAAACAAAATGCCTCGGGCCACGTCTATCGCCTACGCAGCACACTCAACTAACATAGCATAGTATTTAGGGTGTGTGTGTGTGTGTGTGTGTGTGCGTGTGTTTGTTTTGTGTGGAGGGGCATTACAGGCGGCTGGTGAGCGGGGGAAGTGACAGTGACACACATCCTTTGACCTCTGACCCCAGCTGGAGGCATTCATGACAGCCTGGCATCAACAGGAAACCTGTGGCCTTGACGCACGCACGCGCGCACGCGCGCACACGCACGGACACACAGACAGACACACACACACACACACACACACACACACACACACACTTCTAAAATAAGAACACATAGTTTTGAATCCCATATACCTTCTGCCAAAAAACAAAAACAGTCATTTAGGATAGTGGTTGGAACAGTCGCCCCATGTAAAGAGGCTGAAGGTCCTCGAGGCAGCGGCCGGGGGTTCGACTCCGACCTGCGGCCCTTTGCTGCAAAAAACTGCCCAAAACAAAGCACCAATGGGCTCCTTCCTTTGGGATTGACTTTGGTAATCCACTGTAATGGACTTTACTATGAGAGGAGCTGGTACAGGGGCCAGTAGGTAAGTCTTTAAAACACTCTTTTAATAAACTCTGGCTTCACTAACTACGCTGTTGCTGCTTTGTTTTGTGTGTAGGGACTCTTCTCATGCTGCTGCAGAGGTTTGCTGTTATTTTCAGCAGCATTAGTGGTTAAAAAAAGACCTTTGAATGCCTTCACCGTACTGCCCCGAGCTAATCACTGTTAGCCACTTCCGGCTGTTAGCGACTCGCCTGGTTTTCTCCACTAATCGTTGTTACACGAAAAAAACTGTCTCCAAAAAAGACCATGGGTTGATTTTGCGCTGGAATTACACTTTAAACCCTGGATGCAGTGACGGTACGTTTGCAAAACAGGAAGTGGAGACAATAGAGCGCCAGATGGTTAAATGTTTAAGTAAAAGTGTTTCTTAAATGTGCTGATTCTTCATTTAGTGAAATAAAATCCTTATAAAGTAGGTGAAGCCATGAAAACACATGTATGGGTCGAGCTCCCCTGAGCCCCGGGGGATTAAAAATCCTGGCGCCGGCGAGAGAGAGATGGATTGTGGGAGCATGACAGTGTTTCTCATCATGCACAGACACACGGTAACACACACTTTAATGTACGTCTGCTCCGCGGACAAGGACAGAGCGAGCTGTTCGTTCATCCTGCTGCGGTGTATTTGTGGTCCTGCAACCAGATCCCACTCGGAGGCTCAGCCCAGACCAGATCAGACCAGGGCTGAGTAAATCTCACAAGTGTCGCCTGAAAATAACCCCGGCTATTTATAACCGCTGTCTCTGCAGCAGAGGAGGAAGTTCATAATATTTCATTGGCATTTGTTCCCTGGGTCGCATTCTGCAGTTTCCACAGGAAGGAAGCTCGAGGACGCCGATGAGGCTGCAGATGGAGAAGAAGAGGAGGAGGAGGAGGAGGAGGAGGCCGCAGCTGACCCCAGGACCGGAGCACGCCCTCTGGAGAACTGGGTCTTCACGTGTAATGAGTGGAAAGTTCATGTTCCCACTGACCCACCACCTCCTGTGTGAATGTGTTTTAGTATTTAGCATCATCAGATTAGCTGCAACGTGCTGCCCTCTGCAGGTTTCATGTTACAACACGCTGCACCGTGGAGGAGAAACCATGAGGTCATCTGACTGTCAACCGCCCCCCGAGGGTTACGAGGGTCTCCGTGTGTGACATCATCATCATCATCAGCATCACTGACTTCATGGATTTATTACTGAACGGGCCCAGGGGCTCTGACTCTGAAATGTTGCTGAAAAAAACACTAAAACTATCACAGAGATGCTAAATGACCATAAATCTACACAAAATGACTCCAAACGACCCAAAACGACCACAAAGAGACAGTGAATGACTGAGACGAGATGCAAAACAACCACAGAGATCCAAAATTAACCCATAGAGATGCAAAACAACCCCATAAAATAATGCAAAGAGATGCAAAATTACTAAAATTAGATGCAAAATGATCAAAAACATAAATCTAACAACTACAAACGACGCAAAATGATCCTAACGAGACACAAAAAGCTAAATGACAAAAAAATGACACAAAACTATCACAAAAAGATACAAAATGACAATAAAATAGATGCAAAACAATCAGAGATGCAAAAATACCATAAAATAATACAAAATAATACACTCTGAAATACCCAAAATGATTACAAAATTAAAACAAATACTTAATCTACATGAAAGGTGATCAAACACACCAACAACCACCAAAATGACCACAAATAAATGGTAAACGATCAAAAATATAAATGTAATGACTCCAAACGACCACAAAGAGACACTGAATGACTGAGACGATGTGCAAAACAACCCCAAAAAATAATGCAGAGACGCAAAATTACTAAAATTGGATGCAAAGTGATCAAAAACATAAACCTAACAACTCCAAATGACCCAAAATGATCCTAAAGAGACACAACGACACACAAGGAGAAGCTAAATGACTATAAACGACCCAAAATGACCACAAATGAATGCTAAACGATCAAAAATATAAATGTAATGACTCCAAACGACAACAAAGAGACACTGAATGACTGAGACGAGATGCAAAACAAACACAGAGATCCAACATGAACCCACAAAATGATACAAAGAGACGCAAAAATTACTAAAATTAGATGCAAAATGATCAAAAACATAAATCTAACAACTCCAAACGACCCAAAATGATCCTAAAGAGACACGACACACAAGGAGAAGCTGAATGACAAAAAAGAGACACAAAACTTTCAAAATGATACACACAGACACAAAATGACTAAAATTGGATGCAAAATGATCAAAAACATAAATGTTATGACACCAAACGTCACACTGAATGACTGAGACCAGATGCAAAACAAACACAAAATGATACAAAGAGACGCAAAATGACTAAAGATTAGATGCAAAATGATCAAAAATAGAAATGTGTCGACTACAAAGGACCCAAAACGACCCTAAAGAGAAGCTCAATGATGAAAAAAGAAGCAAAACGACAAAAACAAATAGACGCAAAACTATTAGAGAGCCTAAAAAACGACTACGAAAACACAACAAATACTTAAACTAGATGAAAAACATTCAACAAACACAACAGAACCCCCCAAAAAAATGTCACAAAAAGATGTAAAACCACAAAAAGACGCTTTAAGCCAGAGTCTCTTTGAGATAACGTAACAACGTAAACTTGATTGTTGCAGCGCCACCTTCAGTTCAATAAGAACACTGTTCATGACACTAATGAGAGCAGCAGGTAAAGTGAACTTCACAGGAAGCGCAGGAAGTGACTGTGACTGGCTGTTGCACCGCCCTGCTCGCTCTCTGTCCGACAGGCTCCTCCACTTTCACCTGCGACTCTAAATTTAGGCTGGGGCGGTTACTACGGTGATGTAACAGCAGCGCAGGTTACAGCGGCTGCAGGGGTCAGAAGCAAAAGGTCAAAGCTGCAGGGTCCTGGCAGGGTCAACGTGCACATGTGAGAGCTGGAGTCAAGAGGTAAAGGTAAAATGTTTTAGTCCCTAAAAGGTACAATACTGAGCACAGGCCCTGGGAAACAAGACTTACACTGAAGAAAACAAACACAAAATGATCCCAAACGTACACAAAAAGACGACTCAAGACCCCAAATTACTGCAAAGACACACAACGCGACTACAGAGATGCAAAATGACTAAAAAAAGATGTAAAACGACCACAAAGAGAGAAAAAATAGGCGTAAAATGACCACAAAGACGCAAAAAGATAAAAAATAGACATGAAATGACAGAAAATAGACACAAAATGACCACAAAGAGACAAAAAATAGGCGTAAAATGAGTACAGAGAGACAAAATGATGAACAATGACACCGTCTTTGTCTCAGACGCTTTTACGATTGCATTCATCGCTCAAACACTAAAAATAGAAACATAAATGTATGATGACGCTCCGTCAGCAGCAACATCTGCTCCGTGTCGACTGTGAGGAAACGATCTCCGCTCCTTCAGCACGAGCTCTGGGTGTGAACTTCAACACCTTTCACCTCACTCACTGCAGCGTGTTACCTACGCAGAGACACGTATGCACATCACTCACTGCAGCGCGTTACCTACGCAGGGACGCGTACGCACCTCACTCACTGCAGCGCGTTACCTACGCAGAGACACGTACGCACCTCACTCACTGCAGCGCGTTACCTACGCAGAGACACGTACGCACCTCACTCACTGCAGCGCGTTAGCTACGCAGAGACACGTACGCACCTCACTCACTGCAGCGCGTTACCTACGCAGAGACACGTACGCACCTCACTCACTGCAGCGCGTTACCTACGCAGAGACACGTACGCACCTCACTCACTGCAGCGCGTTACCTACGCAGAGACACGCAGGCACCTCACTCACTGCAGCGCGTTACCTACGCAGAGATGCATACGCACCTCACTCACTGCAGCGCGTTACCTACGCAGAGACACGTACGCACCTCACTCACTGCAGCGCGTTACCTACGCAGAGACACGTACGCACCTCACTCACTGCAGCGCGTTACCTACGCAGAGACACGTACGCACCTCACTCACTGCAGCGCGTTAGCTACGCAGAGACACGTACGCACCTCACTCACTGCAGCGCGTTACCTACGCAGAGACACGTACGCACCTCACTCACTGCAGCGCGTTACCTACGCAGAGACACGTACGCACCTCACTCACTGCAGCACGTTACCTACGCAGAGACACGTACGCACCTCACTCACTGTAGCGCGTTACCTACGCAGAGAAACGCAGGCACCTCACTCACTGCAGCGCGTTACCTACGCAGAGACACGTACGCACCTCACTCACTGCAGCGCGTTACCTACGCAGAGACACGTACGCACCTCACTCACTGCAGCGCGTTACCTACGCAGAGACAAACAGGCACCTCACTCACTCACTGCAGCGCGTTACCTACGCAGAGACACGCAGGCACCTCACTCACTGCAGCGCGTTACCTACGCAGAGACACGCAGGCACCTCACTCACTGCAGCGCGTTACCTACGCAGAGACACGTACGCACCTCACTCACTGCAGCGCGTTACCTACGCAGAGACACGTACGCACCTCACTCACTGCAGCGCGTTACCTACGCAGAGACACGTACGCACCTCACTCACTGCAGCGCGTTACCTACGCAGAGACACGCAGGCACCTCACTCACTGCAGCGCGTTACCTACGCAGAGACACGTACGCACCTCACTCACTGCAGCGCGTTACCTACGCAGAGACACTTACGCACCTCACTCACTTCAGCGCGTTACCTACGCAGAGACACTTACGCACCTCACTCACTGCAGCGCGTTACCTATGCAGAGACACACAGGCACCTCACTCACTGCAGCGCGTTACCTATGCAGAGACACACAGGCACCTCACTCACTGCAGCGCGTTACCTACGCAGAGACACGCATGCTGGATTAATACTGTATGAAATGATGATTACTACTTTTATTAAAGATAGTGAGACTTGTTGCTGCTCATGGGGGAATTGTTCATCATAAATAAGTCAGTGTGGTCTTTATCTGCTCTATATTTAAAACTTATAACTTTTGTTATGAATTCGCACTGAAAATAAAAATGAATTGATAAAATCAAGTGCATGCTATGTTAAGAATATTTTCACAGCTTTACCTTGTTCCCAGAAGGTTTAAGTTTACGTAAGCTCATCAAAAATGTACACAATCTGACTACAAATGTGAAGAGACGCAGACTAACTGAAAACAAGACTAACCGGCTACAAATAGATGCAAAAATTGACCTAAAATGACCATAAACACACAAAATGACCACACAGAAATGTAAAAAGGTCTTAAAACAGATGCAACTCAACCAAAAACATGCTAAATGACTGAAAATAGGAACAAAACTTTCAAAAACATTCACATACCGACTACAAGGAGACAAGTCAGGTTGGAGGAACTGAAGCACTGAGGTGGTTGTGATCTCGTCAAAACCACCAGACTAAAAAAATAAGACGTAAAATGAACGCAAAAAGATACAAAGACAAAAAACAGACGTAAAATGACCAAAAATAAATGTAAAATGACCAAAAAGAGACAAAAAATAGATGTAAAATGACCAAAATAACAAAAAATAGATGTAAAACAACCAAAAAATGACAGAAAATAGATGTAAGATAACCAAAGAATAGGCGAAAAATGGCCGTAAAGAGACAAAAAGTGACAAAAAATAGAATAGTAAAATCAGTGTGTTAGTTTGTGTCATTGTGTTACTTTGGTGTTTTAAAAGGTTAGGAACAAACAAAACTGACAAACTAACTGATGGAGACAGCAGTCGACTGACGTCCTGTGTTCTGAGGTGAAATCACTGCTCTTGTCAAAGTCTGGCGGCTTTGACGAGAGCAGCTTCACTTCCTCCTCCACGTAAACTGAACCAGGCCTCATGCGACCACACTTCCTCTTTAACGCAGATAACAAATGAGACAATAATAACAACAATAAAAAAGGCACCCAGTCTGTTTTGTAATGTTTAATTTAGATCGTTTAATGTTAATTCCATGCTGTGTTTCAGTAAGAACGATACAGATTCCCTGTCTGTGGCTCCAGTCAGATATCCAGTAGTACAAATCAGCTCCAAGTTACACATAATGAAGCGAAACGAACGACAGGAAGAGAAAACGAGAAAAGAAAAAACAAACAAACGGCAAAGAAGACTCTCAGAGGAGCTTTGCGTAAAACGTAGAGGGGGGAGGAGCAGCAGAAAAGAGAGTGTGTGTGAACTCATGCAAGCACCGACAATCCTTCCATTTTTTACTTTAAAGGCGCTCTGCGGGAGCGTGGGGGCCGAATCCATTCTTACGGTGAGATCTCCCAAGTCTATGTGTGTGTGTGTGTGTGTGTGTGTGTGTTAAAACCACCAGCTGGGCGATACGTCGGAGACTCAGCATGTGTGCACCGTTACAGTATTTCAGCACAAAGTACAGTCGTAGGACAACTACACAAAAAAAACAAAAACAACGTGACGACAGACGCACTACGGTGTAAGAGTTCGGCACTTCTTTGCCCCACGTGGATATCGCGAATTTCGCCGACTTTCCTCTGAAAACCTAAAGTTAACAAAACAAACAAAAAAAAGGGGGGGAGGGGGCGGGGGCGCTCGTAGTTTCTCTCTCTCTCTCCAAAACCGCCCCGTAAAAAGGTCAAATGATCCGCGTGACGTTCCGCTAACGACAGAGATAAAACAAGCTCCCGTAACTAACAGTCAACATTATCAGTAATAAAAGTTAATTTCTGTAATTACATTAAGAAAAAAAAAATACTCAACACATCCAGCAACTGATAAAAATATTGAGGAAGAAGCAAAAAAAAAAAAAAAAATGGAACGATGCAAACGTGTCAGAACCGCGTGTACCAGGACGCAAAAACAAACAAACGCACAAACCAAACGAACCCGGGGACTGTCTCTTTTTTCCGTCTTTTCTTTTCTAACGTTGTATTTCCTGTTCTCAATTAAGTGCTATTTACTTGAGTGACGTAAAGGGCTAATATAAAAATAAAAAAGAAGAGAAAAATAAACGCGTTGGCTCCTCGGAAGCCCTGCTGGGCCGCGGAGCTGCGGAGGGGGAGGGGAGGAAAAGGAGGAGAGGAAAGAGGAGGAGTGTGAGGGAGGGCGTCGGGCTGTTGGCGGTCGGTGGCGTAGTCTCACTGGGCGGCCTCGTCCTCCACGTCCTGCAGCGCCTCTTTGTTCTGTTCTTCACCTAAAAAACAAAAGAAACGCTTTTCAAACCGAAGCCACGACAGGAGGCAAAGAACGCAAACGGCAAAACAGTCACTTACCTCGTGTTTTACTCATAATCTGCACCTCAGGTTATTATACGTCTGTTTAATATTTGCTAGTCGGCTTATTTATGCATTTTTATTTATAAGGTATCTTTTATATTGTGTTTTTATGCTGCTTTGATGTCTCAGGGCGCACTCACACTGTCCTTCCGCACCGGGCCAAAACAGGTTTTTCAGGTAAAGCCTAGTGCGTTTGACCAGTGTGAGTGCAACAGCTCCGCGCCTCGCTGCTGCCAGCTGGTCGCCCACGGCCCGTTTGGGAGAGGTGGGCTTTTGTAGAGCACGTTTGCACATGTACGAGCACGAGCGTGCGCACAAGCACAAGCACGAGGCCTACGGTGGCTCTGAGGTCATTTCCTGTGCGCCTGTTGGGACATAGAAAAAAGAAGGAGGGACCATGCGCGGACATTTCAAACAATGGCGGTGAAAGGTTCACGTTGGTGTGATGCGGAGGTGGAGTGTTTACTGCAGATTTGGTCGATGAAAAAATTCAAAAACAGTCGACAAGACGCACAAAAACTCTGAGGTCTACGGAAAGATCTGGAAACAAAGCCACGCATCGCCATGACGTCATCAATGCGTGTGACGTGTTACGGCGTGATGACGTATAGGCAGCAAGAAGCATTCTCTGAGGCCCAGGTAGTGTGAGTACAAACGGGCCTGGAGGGGGGGACAAGGACCCTAAAGCACGGGGCACGGGACGGAGGCACAGTGGGAGGGCGCCCTCTGTGTGTAACGTTGCTTGGGATCAATAAAGTGTTTCAATTCTATTCAATTTTATTTATTTAGTGCCAAATCATAACAACAGTTATCTCAGGACACTTTACAGAGTAGGTAAAGACCACACTCTATGACTTATTTATGATTTACGTAGACCCAACAATTCCCCCGTAGAGTACGGTGGCGTTGAAAACCTTCACTATAACAGACAGGAACGTCAGACAGACCCAGCTCTGTGGAGGACGTCAAGTTACGATAAATAAGGAAAGATTTTCTACCTGCCGCCAGAAAACTATAATACTCCTCCCTGGGGTGCAAAAGGGCGGGAAATTTTTGGGAGTTTGACTTCACCTTGTCTGTAGATTTCTCCTTAATTCACCAAAAGTTACCATTAGTTAACGACTCATTTGCATATTTAAACATTTCAGAAAACTTGAAACACAACAAATATTTGTCTTCATGTCAATAATCCACATTAGTGTGTTTACTCTTTTCACCTTTAGTGTCTCAGACCCCTTTAGTAAAAGTGTATAATATAGTATAATGACCAACTAAAGTACTTATTATACTTTAGACGACGGAGGAACAGCTGAACTCTTAAATCCTCCCGCTTGCCTTCGACGTGAATTAGTTTAAAAAAAAAGCCGAACAGTAAAATCTGTGGGCGCCCACGTGACTTCATGGTGCATTCAGGTGCACCTCGTAAACTCTGAGAAACTCAAACGCTTCTTTTTGTTTGTTTCTAATGAGTTATAATTAAATCCGAACCTAACGGCAGTTAAATCAAGCTCGAGAACCTTCTTGATGATCTTTTTAAAGCAGGATTTGAAAACGGAAATGACAGTTAGGGCGTGAAACCAACGACCTGCTGATAATATAACAATTTCGAAGAAATCAGCCCAAAAAAAGAAGGTTTTGATGGAAAATTGAATCAAATCGCAACCTTTTAAATTGAAAATCAAATTAAACCACAACCCCTATTAAGCACTGTTGTTGCCTAAACCCACACGTGTAAAAGAAATGACACCAAAGGGGAACCCAGAGCGTTAGAAAGGCGCACTGACGGAGCCGCCGTATGTGACGAGTTTGGAGTAAGAATGTTTTGGAAGAAAAGTGCAAACAGTCCATGACAAGATGGAAACCTCTGTGTACCTTTGTGTGCATACAAGTTCAACAGGCGACTGAGTGACACACTAAGAACTTGCGTCAAGCTCCGCTGAACCGTCTAAACTCCAGAAACCGGTTTGAAACAGACTGAGGTGGGACGATCAAAGGTTACAGTCTGTTCCCGACAGTTAATGCAAAATCCAATGAGTGAGTGACGACAGCAGCAGGTGAGGGGACTGAATGATTCAACAGTGAGAGGGGACGACGACACTTACAAAGCACAAACATGGAAAATGAACATTTGTTTCCTTTAGGAAAGCAGAGGGAAATGAGAGAGAGACACACACACACACACACACACACGAGAGATGAAGAGGACGCTCTGCAACACGGACAACGCAAACTGCCCGCATAGAAGGATTGAGTCCCACAGGGCTGAAGGGTTTAACATCTCCTGATTGTTCATTATGCAAGATAAACTCACGGCTGCTATGACTTAAAACACTTCCAGTGTAACGAGTTGTAGCTTTTAGTCGTGACAAATTTGGCGGCTGGAAAGAAAAACCATCTCGGGCAGATCTACTCCGCTGTGGCTTCGTGCTTATTCAGTGAGTCGCTGAAACAACAGAAGACGAAGAGGTGACAGCTGCTCCCAAATAAACTCTTAGGCGCAGTAGATATTGTTTTGATCTTTAATCAATATCAGGTATCAGTGTTCAGGAGTGACGAGGCGTGTTTGGTCCGTCTGTAGAGCTAACGTTAGCTCGAGCAGCTAAAGGCCCGGACACCAACAGATAATCAAAGGACTAATGGAGACGGGTGCGGAGTGTCGCGTCGTCTCGCTCCCAAAAAAGTGTCACTTGAACGCACCGCAAAGGATGCAGCCAACGCCAACTGGCACGTACGTTTAGCGCCTACGCGGGAGAAAAGAACTCCCGGTACCAGCAGGTGGCGGTAGTCTGGAGACGTAGTTCAAAAAGGGAAAGCGAACAGGACGCAGAGGGTTACTGAGAGATGTGGTTTCTGATTTCTGAGAGGAGCATCTTATTAAAAAGATTTGTTGTTAGAAACGTAAACGTGTTTTGTTTGTATCTTTCTTTGACAACAGCTGACGGTTTATTTAGAACTGTAGTGTCTCTTTCACGGCGCTGTGTCCGAATGAACGTCTATAATGAAAAACAACAAATGGACAAATATTCAAAGTAAATGATGCTGATGAGTAAACAGGAGCAGACTGTATTGTACTGTATTTAAAGCCCAGCCAAGATGCGCTCTGACAGTGCCGGATCCTGGATAGAACAACTTAGTCTCAGAGAGGGAGGGGGTTAAACCTGCACACTAAGGAGAAGAATTAAAGGCATGTGACTCATTTTCACATTTTTAGCAACAGTATTCATTAATAGGCTTATATTTATACCCAAATAGGCTCTTTATCATGGTTTATTGGTAGATTCTGCACCCCCAGAGCCAGAATGGAATAATCTATTGTTTCATAGGCACGGTTTGCGAGGATTCGACTGAGATTGGCAGTCGAATCAGGCTCCTCGGAGCGACATCGTCTACTCTGGCTCACCACTACCATGGAATTAAGATATTTTCCTTAAAATCATCACGCCTCAAGCAATGACTACGCGGTGGAGAAGCAGGTGATGTTTGTCGAGTGGGATGGTTATGACTGCTCGCTCTAGAGGGCAGGACCGCTGGAACCGACCAAACCATACGCACTGTGAGCAGCGTGATCCAGGACCGGAGAGCTTGAGGGACGTCATGAACTCATGGCTTAAACCCCCCCCCCCCTCTCTGAAAACACTTGAGTCCATTGGAGTCAGTGTCCTCTTAGTTTGGGCTGCGACGATACCTACCACCTACGGATGCCACAGTAAGGACATTTTCCCACTGGGTAACGCACGCGTGACAACACCGGTGTTATCGACTACACCGCACCACTGCTCTGCTTCTCTGGTCGCCCTTTTGCTACGTGGCGTTAGAGTTAAGTTAGTGTACGAGTATGGGCATGAACAAAGAGGTTCGGGTGGATCGTGAGTACCATGATGTGAGCCTCTTACCCTCTCCCTGCATATCTGAAGTCCATAGTGTCAGGTTGTCACGTAACAACTGCATGATAAGTGTGGAGTCCTTGTAGCTGTCTTCATTCAGTGTGTCCAGTTCTGAGATGGCGTCGTCAAACGCAGCCTTTGCCAACCTGAGAAACGAACGCACACACACACACACACTTCTGTTGGAATCTGCAGAAGAACATTTACATTTAAAATACACAGCAATCTTTTCAATCTCTAATAGTTCATATTCACTATAAATGAGCCTGACACCGGCTTTTAAACGTGAGGGGAAACACAATCAGCGTATTCTTAATGCGCGTGATTATAACCTCATTTCTCGGTGCAGGTCTAACAAATAATGCAGCAACATAAGAACGTAGGCTTCATACTCTCTGGAGCCATGAAATATTAAACGTACACTCGCCCGTCATTATTTAAACATATCAGATTCAAACTCAAATATATTTTTAGCTAAGCGGCCTCCGCGGAGAACGTGAGAGGAAACAGAAAAAAACGCATCGACGCAAAGAAAAAGAGCAGCTACAGAAAGAAAATGTTACATTACGTGGAAGACAAGATTATGGTTTCAGGTCATTTTATTGTACATTTCCATGACTGTTCCAGGTTTCCCATGACCGGGGGAACCCTGAACTTGACTTTTGTTTGTCTATAGGGGCCTCTGGGGCCTTTGTGTGTGAAAAAACAAATATGTTTAAAGACAAACTAATAAACTATTTGGATTTTTTGTAATTTAATGACTATACAAAGACTCAAAATCCTGAATATCGTTACCCTAGCCGACATTACTTGCAGCTATTATTCACATAACTTTATAAAATGAGGATACATGTGAATAAAGGTAACTTAAAGTTCCCATCCCCTTTACAAAAGGGCCCCACCCACATACTGACCTGAGAGGCTGAATACTGTTAACCATTTAATGTTACATTCTCAGGGCGCACTCACACTGTCCTTCCGCACCGGGCCAAAACAGGTTTTTCGGGTCAAGCCTAGTGCGTTTGACCAGTGTGAGTGCAACCGCTCTGCGTATAACTGCGGCCAGCTGCCCGTCCACGGCCCGTCTGAGAGAGGTGGGCTTTTGTAGAGCGCGTTTGCACATGTACGAGCACGAGGCCTACGACGGTTCTGACGTAATTTATGTGCGCCTGTTGGGACATAGAAAAAAGAAGGAGGGACCATGCGCGGACATTTAAAACAATGGCGGCGAAAGGTTCACGTTGGTGTGATGCGGAGGTGGAGTGTTTTCTGCAGATTTGGTCGATGAAAAGATTCAAAAACAGTCGACAAGACGCACAAAAACTCAGAGGTCTACGGAAAGATCTGGAAACAAAGCCATGCATCGCCATGACGTCATCAATGCGTGTGACGTGTTACGGCGTGATGACGTATAGGCAGCAAGAAGCATTCTCCAAGGCCCAGGTAGAGTGAGTACAAACGGGCCTGGAGGGGGGGACAAGGACCCTAAAGCACGGGGCACGGGACGGACGCACAGTGGGAGGGCGCCCTAACACTTAATTTAGATCGATCTGTAGAGATTTTCATAAATTGAACTTTTTGTCAAAAGACGCATAATTCCATCTAATCTCGTCAGGGCTCCGACACTTTGAATTCTTCAAAATAAAACGTTCATTTCTTCTTTACCTGTGGATGAAACGACAGAAAGACGCTCTAGCGAAAGTGTACGGTAAAAAAAACAAAACAAACAGTAACCTGCAAGCGCGGTCGGGGGAGTTTAGGATCTCGTAGTAGAAGACGGAGAAGTTGAGGGCGAGGCCGAGGCGGATGGGGTGCGTGGGCGGCAGCTCCAACATGGCGAGGTCGGTGGCGGTTTTGTACGCCACCAGGCTGTTCTCCGCTGCCTCCTTTCTGTGGTTGCCGGTCGCAAACTCTGCCAGGTACCTGTGGTAGTCACCCTTCCTGGAAGTGGGGAAACACACACATAATTACCTCTTAATATTACATCTTTAATGATATGAATACGGGGTACCCTCACTGTTCTCTGAGCTGGATACTTTTTTAAATGCAAAACAAAAAAAATGCTTACAATTACATGTAATGCCAACAAAACGGAGGATTACAATAGAAATACATTTCTGATTATTGACTTTATTGCATCAAGACAATCGTGACGCATCTACAAACTGATTTTACCAACTGTCGCATTGCATCCGAGGTACACCCGAGGACTTTAACGTGAAACACACAGAACATTTTACACATTTGACAGTAATTTATGACTTCACGGTATTTATGGAGCCTTTGCGTCCTATGGAAATTATGGTAAACACCAAAAAAGTGTTAGTTTCATTGATGACTCTAAAATTGCCCGTAGGTGTGAATGGTTGTCTGTCTCTGTTTGTCTCTATGTGTCCTGTGATAGACTGGCGTCCTGTCCAGGGTGGACCCCGCCTCACGCCCGATGTCAGCTGGGATCGGCCCCTGCCCCCCCGCGACCCCGGAAGGGACAAGCTGAAGATGGATGGTCCAAAAAAGTCCACATGAAGGAATCTGCCCGGCCCCGGTTCAACATTGTTGTTGTTGTTGTTACCGGTATGAAAATTTTTCCAGCCTTGTGATTGGCCTTAATGGCCTTCCTGCTATCGCCACCTACTGCTTTGGCATATGCACGACACTGCTTGAGGCGGATTTTGCGGTTTCATGTGGTCAGATTTTTTTTTAACAGGGTTCATAAAAGCTTTCAAAACTACCCGTGTTCTTTGGGACTGGTCCTGGTTCATCGACTTACATTTTGTTGTAGAAGACCTTCGACTCTCCCATAGCAGCAGAGGGGAGTAGGTGCCTTTCCAGTGCATCCAGGATGTCCCCACAGATCGTCTTCAGCTCCTTCTCAACCTGCCAACGCACAAACAAACCAACCATTATTCAATCGGCAAAACACATTTTTGATAGTTTCCTACTGAAGCCATGAACCATCCCCAAAATCCAAATGGTACTTTCTGCTTTTGCGTGGCTGCAAGGGTCCTACAGCTCTCCCAAAGTCAAATTCAAGCCCTTTTCAAGCAGTTCAAGGTGCATTTTGATGCTTTTCCAGCGCCTTACAGCTGTGCTAAACTACATATTTGTATTCAGACCAATCCTCAGTATTCAGTAAACCTATCATTTCACTTCATCACATTAAATTAGATGTTTATTGTCCTATAAACAACCAACATGATGTTTTGAGGCATCTTTCTACAGAAGAAAGAAAGAGAAATGAAAGGAAAACTGACTCCGCAGAAACATAATCAACTATTCTGATCGTCTGTTTATCAGCAAAAGTGATTTTTTTAACGCAAATGTCACAAAATGTTGTTTTCAGCCTCAAATATGGAGATGATTTTTTCTCTGTTATATCATATATGCCATGATCATAGAAAAGAACATTTCAAGCACTTTTCAAACCTTGCAAACACAAACATTCAAGCGCTTTCAAGGATTTCCAGCATCTACACGAACCGCGCATATCACTGTGTGCCAACAGACACGAGTGACTACGTCTGTGTACGCAGACACTCGCTGCAGCCGCCCTTTTAAACCCCACGTTACCCTGTAAAAAAATGTGTTCCCCAGGGGAGTTGGAGAACCACAAAAGAAGCGCAGGATAACCCGTCTCTGAATCCCATTAAGTCATTGACTGCAGCTCAGCGGCCTCTCCCATCTCTCTGACACACTCGGGCCTCTCCCAGATTCACAGCCGGCTCTTATTTCCCTTCATAAAAAGCGAGAGTGTGGAGGATTTGCCGACGATGACTCAGATGCAGTCTGCCCAGTGGCCGCTCATACATAGTGTGTAACATAAATATGAGCTAGCGGCCTCGCATGAGCAACACGTTTGGGACGTAAGCGCTCATGACAGACGCGTCTAAATACAAAGGCGCGGCTTGTTTTACGGGAAGCGAGCGTCTTTACCGTTTGCCTGTATTCCCGGATCATCTTCAGCTTCTCCTCTCCGCCCTTGCTCTCTTCCCTCTGTTCGATGCTGCTGATTATCCTCCAGGAGGCTCTCCGAGCGCCGATCACGTTCTTGTAGGCCACTGATAGTAGGTTCCTCTCCTCCACTGTGAGCTCCACGTCCATCCCCGCCACGTTCTTCATAGACACCACCATCTCTGCGGAGAAGACACATGCAACACTCCTTTAAGGACTTTTTAAAGAGTACACAGAACAACCGGCTGTCAATCGAGGTTGTTGTCCGACTAAATGACGATGTCTGACCTCTTCAAATTATAGCGGTTATTCCATTATTACGCTGTAACACCTGCAAGTGGGAAACTGATGTATTCAGGACGAGGTACCCACCAATAATAGGCCATTTTTCCCGTACTTTAAAAAATTTTAATTGGATTACAGATGGATTAGGTGTTCAGTTGTCATGGATGTCGCGCACAAAGATGATTTACAGCTTGAAGAAAAGACACGTTTAACTGTGAAATGACGAGAGGCTGTTAAGAGTACGCGTTAAGGCGGCTTCGTTATGGATAGATCCATAGAGCGCCAAGGCAAAAGCCCCAGATCGGCTGCAACAATTAGAGATGCACCGATCCACCTTGTTCCGATCCGATACCGATACCTGGGGTGAGCGTATCGGCCCAAATCCGATACTACTGTTGAATGAATGAAGCGTATACTTTGCTGTGTGTGAGTGAAGGCATCAGGCTTGACATAAACATTTAGTCTTGTTAAAAAAAAGGTAAGAAATTAACAGATATAAATACAAACATAGAACTGAAGTGACAAGATCGCTGTAACTGCGTTGCTGTGTGTGATTTTAATAAAAAGAAATGACTGTTTCAGATCAGACATACTTTCGCACCAGTGACGCGTTGATGTCAAACATGAATGTGAGAGGTCTACGCGGAAAGATCAGATCTGGGAAAGACAATAAATAACTCTGCATTTAGGTGTAATGTGTACCCATAGCGCACGCCTCCACCTCCCAAATTAATGTTAACAACGCAGATCGATGCACTGTGAACGTGAGCGTGCACGGCTCGTCCCGAGACAAACACGTCGCCCTCGGATACGGCTGCAGGAAGGAGCGGCGCTGCAGCACCACCCCACCCTCAGGTATTCACGTGCAACAAGTTCCCTCTGGCTGTAAGAAGACTGAACACACACAAACCAATTTCCCACCCTATGGTTATGGTGAATGTACTTTATGGTTGTCAAAAATATGGGTACTTCAATACCACACGGTTCAAAACGAATACGATATCCACGTTCTTTAATTTATTATATATATTTATTTTTATACACATAAAAACTGCACTTTAATCAACATTTCAGTTTCTACTTTCAACGGAAATTAGCTAAAAGAACTATTTTTTTATCCATTTGTCCCCAACAGCGTTCAAAGTACCAAATACATTTTCAGCTTTTAAAAACGGCACAAATTAAAGAATAGGGAAGAAAATCCACTGGGTGTTAAAAAAATAGGGTTATAAAAGTCCTATTTTGTAGGATTTTTCTCTCTTTCTGAGAGGCGTAGACTCGTTTATTGTATTGAAGTTTAAAATTCTGGTATTGTGACGACATTAATGCTTCGGTGCCTAAAGCTGGATCTGCTCTATTTAAAAAAATAAATAAACATTAACATGAATATAATGTTTTGTTAGCGTAAATAAATAAATGTACACAACCTTGATGAAGGGTTTTCTGGTTTATAGGCGAGGTATCTATGGAGGACTAAACATGACTTAAGTCTCAATAAATAAATAAATAGATGTGTAAATAAATACAGGAATAAGTAAATGAAGGAATACTTACTGAAATAAATGAATAACTAAAAAAAAACAAGACATGAATAAATACATAAAGAGAATAAATAAATAAAGAAATGCTTGATATATTTCTACATTTTCTTTCACCTACATGTATTTATTTATGTATTTCTGTGTCCGTATGTCAATGAGGTAGGATGTCTTATTTATTCATTTATTGCAGCATTTATTTATTTGTTGAGACTTAAGTCACGTCTAGTCCTCCATAGCTGGCCACTAAAGGTATCCATGCACAGAAACAATTGAGCTTAAGGATTAAATGTACGTTCATAATGTGTTTAACATTAAAAAAGTCAGCTTTGTCAATTCTGAAATATGTGCCAGACATACAGAGGAATGGAAAACACGTTGCAATAGTACAAAATATATACAATAAATTAATTAATTCTAAATAGTGCAAGAGAAAATAGGAAAAAACTAAAAACCTTTTTGACATTTGATGTATAAATATACATAAAGAAAAAATAAATTGTTTGAATAAATAAGTACATATACATAAATTAATGCTTGACATTTATTTCTATATTTTTTTGTTCACCTACATTTCTTTATTTCTGTGTCCACGTGTCAATGCGTGCTTTCATAATGTGTTTAACATTAACATATGACGTATACATTTATTAGTATGTTAATAATGATGATTGTTGCGATATACTGGTGCTGTATGCACCATAAAAAACTGTGTACAGGTTCTAGGCCACCGTATAAATAGCAAATATAAATTTGTGGAAAATAAATACATTTACACAACCTTGATGTAAGGTTTTTTGGTTTATAGGCGAGGTTCTATGGAGGACTATACATGACTTAGGTCTCAATAAATAAATGTGTAAATAAATACAGGAATAAATAAATGAAGGAATATATGATGAAATAAATGAATAAATAAAAATAAAGACATGTATAAATAAGAGAATAAATGAATAAATGCATGACATTTATTTCGACATTTTCTTTCACCTACATTTATTTAATTATGTATTTCTGTATCTGTATGTCAATGAGGTAGGAGGTCCCATTTATTCATGCATTTATTTATTCATTCATTTAAGCATTTATATCTGCATGTATTTATTCATTTATTTCAGCATTTTTTCATGTATTTATTTATTTCAGCATTTATTTATTTATTTGTTGAGACTTAAGTCACGTCTGGTCCTCCATAGCTAGCCGCTAAAGGTATCCATGCACAGAAACAATTAAGTTTAAGGATTAAATGTGCTTTCATAATGTGTTTAACATTAAAGTCAGCTTTATTGTCAATTCTGCAGTATGTGCCAGACATACAGAGGAATCGGAAAAAAAATTCCTTGACATTTATTTCTACATTTTCTTTCACCTACATTTATTTATTTATTTATTTCTGTGTCCGTATGTCAATGAGGTAGGAGGTCCCATTTATTCATTTATTTCAGCATTTATTCATGTATATATTTATGCATTCATTTATTTATTTAAGAATTCATTTATTTATTTATTGAGACTTAAGTCAGGTCTAGTCCTCCATAGACTACCACTAAAGGTATCCATGCACAGAAACAATTGAGTTTAATGATTAAATGTGCTTTTATAATGTGTTTAACATTAACATATGATGTATAAACATATTAGTATGTTAATAATGAGGATTATTGCAACATATTGGCACTGTATGCACCATAAAAGATGTGTGTAGAGGCTGTAGGCCACCCCAGCTGTTAGGCCCAATTTAATATGCAACTCATTTAAACACAATATTTGTGGAAGAGGGTCTTTGCTTCACCTCTTCAGCTGAGGGGTCCTCGGCCTCCAACACGCTGCAGACCCCCCTCACATGCACCACTCTGTAAATACACTCGAGTCCACAGCCCGGGAGTGAGTCATGGCACATTCACTGCACGTTACTGGGGAAACGTCATGACCAGCAAGCAGCGAGAGGCAGCGAGAGGCAGCGGGCTAAAAACAGCCTGTAATGGTATGACAGTCTGTCCAGGGGGGGGGGGTGTGTGCCACAGAGAGGAAGAGCGGAGTCATTTTTCACTAATCGATCCGTATAGCCTGCATGCAGGGGAGGGAGAGGGGGAACACCCCACCGAGTGGAACAGCTGCCCTCCCACTCCCACTCACTGCTAGCAGCTAAACTGTGTCACCAGTCGGACAGGTTTTTGGCTAAACTTCCTGTTTAACCTGCAAATATAAATGATTGTGTAATGTTTTGAGTTGATTTAATGGTGTAAAAATAAAGTCTAACGTCTTATCTTTCTAACCAAATGTCGTTTAAATGGATTAATTTATCTTTGTGTTAACAAGAGTGGTCAAAAGGACGCTAACACCGGTGAGTTAGCCGTGTGCTCCTCTCGGCCCTAGTCGGACATCCCGATCTCCTGGTTGTTCACATTAACATCAATGCTGTCAAAACATCCGGGACCCTATTTCAGCCCTTTCACAATAAAATAACAAGCTTTAACAGATCAAAATACACTGTAACGTGTTTTTAATTTCCATTTTTTTTAATGTTAGCCACCACCTGAGCGTCGCCCCATACGTTCTTACTGCCTCCTCTCACCAACGTCCCTTTATTTTGCTAATTTAACATGTTTATATTCATGTATATATGAAATATCACTTGTAGATTCTTATAAGTGTCTAAATGAATTCTACCTGCATTTCGGTGGCGATAACTCGGTTAAAGCACCACGAAAAGACCGGAAACTGCGGCAGATCAGATCCGTCCGGACGGGGATAACACCAGCGACCAGCGAACGGCGTCCGACCGGTGACACATTCCCTTTAATGTGTGCTCCAGTGATCCGCCATTTTGTTCGTGGCCCCTTCGCTAACCGTTAAAGCTACCAACAGTCACATCCGCACAATTATTAAAAAACACGCACACGCTTTCTGACATCTCTTGTTTTAATGTCGCATTTCAACGGGGATCCATTCGCCATGTTAATGAATATTTAACTGTCGTGTATTATATTAATATTTTAGCGGCCGTTAGTAGCCACGTTAGCTCGCTAGTTAGCTGCCGTTAGCATCGATGAGCTAACCGTTCGAACGTCAGTTGAGCAGCCGTTGACAGAAGAAGGGGAAAAAAAATCCCCGCGGCGGCGGCGGCGACGACCAACATGCCCCGCTAACGAGCCCCCAGCCCCGGGTGAAAGTGTGTCGCCTTACCGTCATATCGCTCCGCTTGCTCGGCCAGTTTTGCCTGATACACTAGGTCCTCTCGCTCTCCCATTGTTGTGTGTCGAGTCGCAGCAGGTAGAGTCTGATCGGAGTGTGTTAGCGGAGGAGGAGGTCTGTCAGGCGGTTCCTAGAAATCAACTGGGTCGATGAGTGGTGTGATCCGCCCCACCGGCAGCGGTATGGATGCGATGGAGTAAAGATGGCGGCCAGCCTCATCCGAGTGCTGCTCATGAATCACCAGCTCCCATTAGTATTTTATTTTTATTTTTTTTAAACAGACCACAGTTATGGTAATCTTTTCGAGCTCATTTAGCACATACACATAAAATAATAGTTGTAAATTATTTTTACAGTTATGTATTTTTATCAGATTTGTGATATTTTTTAGATAAAAACTAACATCTGTGTTCTCCTCCAACCTAATGTCATGATACCGGGGAGTCATGGCATTATAATAATGTAAGGGGAGTTTCCTCCTTATCATATGTTTATATATAATAATGTAGATAATTTATGGTGTATGTGAAATCTACCCGGAAACAACTGCACCTGTTTTGGCGATGTCCTCACGACAGGTCTCCACGGTAACTGTTGCCAAGTTGCCACTGGCAACCATTTTGAGAGCGGTTATTTTTCTTTAATTTTTTAGTTATCGATTAATTAAATATATATATATTAATTCATATATATTAATGATTTTTATATATATAGTTTTCTTAAATTATTTAATATTTTTATTTATTTTATATTATTTTTCATTATTTTTATTTATAATTGTTTTCATTAGTTTATTAAAAAATACACAATTTAAGAACGGTTCTTTTTTTAATTTTTAGATACTGATTAATTTAAAATATATTTGTTCTATTTTTAATTATTTTTATATGTATTGTTATATTAAATTATTTAATATTTTTTATAATTTCCTATTTATTTTTTATTTCTTATTGTTTTCATTAGTTTATTAAAAAAACATTTTGAGAACTGTTTTTATATTTTTAGTTATTTAATTTAAAAAAACGGTTATATATATATAAAAATGGTTATATTTTAATTATGCAATATTTTTTATTTTTATTAGTTTACTAAAAATACACAATTTTAAGAACTGTTCTTTTTATATTTTAGTTATTTTATTAAAAAAATATGTTTTTATATTTGTAATGATTTAATACTTTTTTTAATGATTTCAAATTTTTTAGATATATTGAATTACTTTAAATTTTTTAATTCTCATTTATTTGTTTATCTAATTTATTATTATTTTCATTTAAAAAAATACCATTTTGAGAATTTGGCAACCACTTTGAATCTAATCGTGACACTGCTAATAACAGAACATGTCAGGTAAAGGAGATTAAAAGTGCAAAACATGTTAAAACAATGGTTTTCATTGCCTATTTCTATTAGATTAGCACAAAATAAGCAATTAATTAATTAATGTCAGTTTCTGTTCACTTGCAATCCCTTAAATACCCTTTTACTGTGCATGACCAAAGTAATAAGTTCAAGATTTACAATCATGTAAAAATGTTATGAGAGCGTATTTCATGTCTGCACCATGTGCTCTGCATAAAGGAGTGTCCGCAGCTACACAGTAGACTTGTTTGGATGCATTCCTATTATACAGAACCTAGTTACACAGCGTCATATAGTGCTACTCAACATACACAAGGAAATGGGAATAGCAATAATTTCTGTAGCTAGGCAACTGCCACACGCAGAGCTAGTGAAAAAGGTGTTTTTAGTCCTGATTTGTACGGTTACTGATACACACACACACGTCTAAACAAATCATTTGTCATGGTTTGGCTTTATTTACTAGTATATTAACACATTACATGCTACAGAAAAATAAAAAGGTAAATTTTCAGTTGTCTTGAAAGAATATAGTGTTATAATAAAATGGCACATTTTGATATCGACACATTTCCACTGGCATTTCTGGCCACTCTTTCCTGTTTATACGAAAGGAAAGGAATGACTGTCATGCAGGGCTACTAAAAAAAAAAAAAAAATACTTCTCGGTGGTTTCATTAATAAAATAAGGATTTACGCAGCCGAGCACCTGCCACGTGCAGTGAGAGTGACAAAGAAGCTCGATTTGATCATAACTACGGATAAAAATGCACCGCGGCAGCACGCAAACGTTTTCTCGGACAGATTTCTATAAAAAGAAAGTCAACCTAATATATATTTTTAAATATTATTACATTGGTTTGGAAGAGGACCAAGTTGAAAAAGAAGGACAGAGCTCGTCGGCAACGCTGTAAAGACCGTGGACACTAAATGTGTGGGAGCAGTAACCCTAAAAAAAGGAGGGCGTGTAATGCGAAGTCAGTGTAAGTGCATTCTGTTAAAAATCTAATTTCACCTCCTTTAATCTCATAAGCACTGACAGAAGGGCCGCGTCTCTTTGCACGCTGTTGCAGTGCCACCTAGAGGCGACACGGCGCGCTGCTGCAGGACAGAAGTGAATGTACCGGGACGTCTGAGAGGTGACGGCGAGTTCTCCGCAGCTCTAAAGTCTAAACTACACACACTCCCAGCATGCTTCGGTCCGAACCGGTCTGCGTGATTGTCGGGTGTCAACAGATAAAAATGATTCGATAGCAACAGAAAACAAGATCCTGCAGGGGGGGGGATAATAAAAACAAATCTGGTTCGGTTTCACCTGAAGGTAGAGGTAAAACAGAAATGAACAAGGCTTTAAATAAAAAGGAGAGGCAGAAGATTGAGCGAGGAAGCACAACGGAAACTTATTAAAAAGGATAAAACAGTGCAAGGTGTTATGGAGATTTAAAAAACAAAAAAGAAGGGTAGGGATACACCGATTATGATGTGTAAAAAGACAGTTTGTCGCTGATTTTTCCCCCATTTTGTGCCCGAGGAAATCTTAATTATGTGAAATAAAAGCTGAAATGTTTTAAACTCATCCATCCCTTCATTACACCATCTTTAAACAGGGTTCACACAGTTTACGAGGACCTTTTTCAGTGATTATCGAGTCAAGATGAACCAAATTAACTGTTAGAATCAGGCTGTTTTCCTGCACTCTACGCAGTACGCGGGTCTAAGCAAAAAATTTTGATATTACGTCATTTAAATCTTGACTTTTAAGTAGTTTCACTCGCTAAAACGACCGTTTCCCCCCAAAAGTCAACTTTAAAAACAGCCGCCGACACAATAATTCAAAATACTCTCATCTTTAGAAACACGTCACTATGATCCTGAACAAAACTAAACCATTTGATCCTTTTTGGCGGAGCTCTGACGGGTAAATTGGTGAAATAAGTTCACGTTTCCTCTCGTTTTCCACGCAAGAATGATTCATCTAGGACGCGTGGGAACCCTGTTAAAAGAGTGCACATTCATTCACACAATCAAACCTTTAATACAGAAC
The DNA here is from genome assembly GCF_963691815.1 of Echiichthys vipera. NCBI lineage: Eukaryota > Metazoa > Chordata > Actinopteri > Perciformes > Trachinidae > Echiichthys > Echiichthys vipera. The sequence continues at coordinate 4,065,741 of NC_139830.1, read as the reverse complement.
ATTCCTCTGCATGAAAAAGATCATTTTATCTTTTTTTTTAACCTTTTAACACACGTCTCTCATCTGCGGACGTCTTTAATCTCCAAATATCACCCAACGACGATGATAAATCGGTGCATCCCTATTTTATTTTTTATAAAAAAGGTTAAAAACAAAAAAGGGCGCTGTAAATAATCCCACTTCCTCTTTTCTCGGGACGCGAGAAAAGGTTTTGTTTCTCTAAAGCGAGCCGTAAGCAGCAGAGCGCTAACGTGAGAAGAAAGTACGAACTAACGTGTGTGGACAGCCTACATTTACTTTCTTCCGAGACGCAGACGGAGAACGCGTCACGGCCTTTTGTGAGGGCTCGGGTCAGTTTATCCGTTCTTGCACCGCCTTGTTTTCCCATCATGCAGCAGTAAAAAGTGTACATCGGGGGGGTGAGGGGGACAAAATCAGCTATGAAGAAAAACTACCAAAAAAAACAAATATTTGAGCATGTAATGATAATCACATAGTACATCATTTCATAACAATATGTTCTTTTTTTTTTTTTCTTACAAAAAGACTACGCGGTGGTCGTAGGTGGATGGGAGGTTGGGTGTAGTGTCGCCTTCGTCTCCACCCCGACTCAGATCAGTCTGGAAGTTTCTCAGGTGCTCTACGCGGCGCTCTAACTACACAAAGTCGCTCCTCGCTGCTGGTCGCGCCTCCGTTTGGTGTTCTGTAGTGGTAGGGGCGCATGAGGCGTCCGTGCTCTGCTCCTCGGGGAGAACTGTACACCTCCATGGTTGACTTGGCTCTTCCTCGCCGTTCTCATCCCCCCCACGTCAAATACCAGTGTCACTGTCCTCCGCGTGCACAAGGCATCTTTGAGCGTCTCTTTAAAATGCAGCTTCAAACCCAATCCGCTCAAAGAAAGGGCCCCGGGGTTAGCGAGCAACAAAGTCCGTGTGGTGGCGGTGGACGGGTCAAACAAACCCCTTTGCCGGTGCGTCACTGTAGTTCCCGACCGAGTGGTTTTGTTGCCTCAATCGAACCAGGTATTTTATTTTGAATTCACGACGTTCTCTGCGTTCAAAACGGAGACCGTAGTGGAGCGCCACAGAGCTACCCATTGACACACGGCGAGTTTGGGATGAGAACGGGTGGCAATAATGCTGCATTCATGCCAGATAAGAACAAACGGTTAAAGCTAACCTTTAAATTAGAAAATAACCTTCAACCACAGCGACTTCCTGGTTGATCCAAACAGGAAGTGCCAAAAACCGCAGTTCTCTGAGTGTCCACTAGGGGCAGGTTTCATAACAGAGCAGTTTCTCATTGAGCCCCATGTTAAACAGGCCGTTTACACAGCATCATTTAACCTGTTTAAGACATTATAGTCTGTATGTTTAGGTCATATCTCCATGACAACACTGACGTTTTTTTTATATTGGAGGTTAAAGTTGATGAATAATTAGGGGCGTGGCCTCTTGAGTGACAGCTAGCCTCTGGCCCTCACTTCTCCTCGGAGGTAAATGTCAGCCAGAGGGACGTACCTCCCTCCCCACACCGTCACATACATGCCCTTTTTTGGTAAGAGGAAATGAGGCATAGTCAAAGTCTGACAAGACGGAGACTCCTGTAGGTGAGGACGAATGGATCAAGTTGAGAGAACCTCGATGGAGACGCTACGTCCATTTTTATACAGTTTATGTTTTAACCTCAGCGAATGTAAGTGACAGTTACTTTGTTGTGGAGTTGGACGAGAAGATTTATCTTATGTCTTTGTAGTAATTAAAGCAGCAGATGATAGCATAGCATAGCATGAAGCCCGGACGTAGCGATAAAACAGTAACTAAAGCAGCTTTTCAATCCAACGTTTGAAAAACAATAATAATAACTGTTATAATTATTATTGTAACTACTTCTTGACTGGTAACCTGTAGTTCAGCACATCATCTCCATTAAACTGTCTTTTTATACCTTCTTTATTTTTAAAAAGATATATTTAAGATGTAACGTTTTGATGTGTAAGCTTTGAAGGTGCTGGTAGGATTTTGTTCTGGTGCCTTCAAGTGGAAATCCTTAACTAGTGGATGTGCCGTACGAGCGGTTATGTCATCAGAGCGCTGTTGCTAGGCGCCAAAAGGACTTTTCTGAACAATTTAGCGAGCAGGAAACGCTGTGATGCAGTAAATGTAAAGACTTGATGACAGGATGTTTGGGATTATCAACATTTTCCCTCTGACATAAAATACGGAGAATAATCTGTAAGCGGCTAAAATCGCGATAGATGTATTAACTCGCCAAAAATCAAACCGCGGCCTCTTCTGTCTTTAAAAAAGCCACAACTTCCACCTACGAGGCTGTGAAAAGGGAGGCTCCTCTTCGTAAAAACACGACCTCAACTGGAGGCACCGCTTGTTATGTTAGCCCTGGGCTAGGCTAGCACTTTCCCCCTGCTTCCAGCCCTTATGCTAAGCTACGCTAACCGACCACTGGGGGTAGCTTCAGACACAAGACTAGAATCTTCTCATCTAAACTCTGAATAAGTATTTTTCTAAACTCTTATTTTACAACGGCACCGAAACATCTTGTTACCGTGTTCTCATGTGACATGAATGCAGCAGCACGAGTGATCCAACGGCGCTGTAACCACGGTGACGGCTGAGGGCAGCGCAGAGCCGCTATCTCCGGGTTCCAACGCAGGAAGAGGAAGTGGTCAAACTCTGCGGTGGTGAAGGGTTTTAGGGTCTGGAGGGTGTCGCCACGTCCTCGGATTCAGTGTCATGGAGTACATGAGCCGCTTTTCACGTCAGTCAGTCGGAGCAGGCGGCGAAGAAGGGGCGGGCGCGGCGGGAAACGGAGGGCGTGTGCGTTACAAGGGTCCGTTTGTTTCGCTGTCAGTGATTCTCTGAAACTGTACTTGGTGCGGGTAAAAGCTGGAGCAGACGTGAGGAGGAAAAGGTGGGGGAGGGTGTGGAACGGGAAGGTGTCGGAGCGGGTGAGGAAGGGTCTAATTCTAGTGTCCAGGTTGCCGCCCTGGCCGTCCGCTCTCAGCTGAGCTCGTCCTCGGCGTTGTGCTGGTCCAGCAGTTTGACGTGCGTGAAGGGAAAGTGGCCGCGTTTGCCTTTACATTCACCCTCCCACTGGCCGTTCACGTTGATTTTGGTCACCTTCACCATGTCGCCCACCTGGAAAAGAGGGAAAAGGGCGTGAGCGGGTTCGTACCGATGCTCGAAATAACAATATGGCCGCCAGCCGAAGATGATACAGATGTTTTTTCAGCTTTCTCTTTTGAATAAGCACAAATTAAATCATGCAAATGCAAGAAACAACCCTCTTAGGTTGGCAAAGGGGCGGAAACATTACAGTAAATTTACAGAAACTTTCAATCGGAAGTGAATCTGGGGAATTTTGTGGTAATTTAAAATAAACTATCACATCCAAACATAAATATAAACATTTAGTTTGGTCATAAGCAGACATTCATGCAAAAGAACACAATTAACAAAACAAAAAGGGGAAAGGGAAGTTTGGGGTCCCCTGCTAAAGGTGCTGCCCCCGCGACCCGACCCCGGATAAGAGGCTGAAGATGAGCTGAAAAATTACAAAAACAGTAATTTAACCTCAGAGAACACAGGAGTTTCTGGTCAACTGCTGCCTTTTTCTGTTAGGGCGCCCTCCCACTGTGCGTCCGTCCCGTGCCCCGTGCTTTAGGGTCCTTGTCCCCCCCTCCAGGCCCGTTTGTACTCACACTACCTGGGCCTCGGAGAATGCTTCTTGCTGCCTATACGTCATCACGCCGTAACACGTCACACGCATTGATGACGTCATGGCGATGCGTGGCTTTGTTTCCAGATCTTTCCGTAGACCTCAGAGTTTTTCTGCGTCTTGTCGACTGTTTTTGAATCTTTTCATCGACCAAATCTGCAGTAAACACTCCACCTCCTCATCACACCAACGTGAACCTTTCACCGCCATTGTTTTAAATGTCCGCGCATGGTCCCTCCTTCTTTTTTCTACGTCCCAACAGGCGCACAGGAAATGACCTCAGAACCGCCGTAGGCCTCGTGCTCGTACACGTGCGCACGCTCGTGCTCGTTCATGTGCAAACGTGCTTTACAAAAGCCCACCTCTCTCAGACGGGCCGTGGACGGCAAGCGTACCGCTCCTAGGCACGGTATGGTTGCACTCACACTGGTCAAACGAACTAGACTTTAGCCGTGAAACGTGCTCGGGCACGGTACGGATGGACAGTGTGAGTGCGCTCTTAGTTTGTTTGTGTTAATGTGTGACTTTGGTGTTTTAAAAGAGTTAGAAACAAACAAAACTAACAAACAAACAAACAGATGGAGGCAGTGGTGGACCAGTAACTCCTGCTCACGTGCTCTGTGAGGTTAAATCACTGTTTCTATCAATGGAGTCTGGCGGCTTTGACGAGAACACACACAACATCTTCAGTTCCTCCTGAAACTCTGAACCTAAGCACAGTTTGTCTGATTAAATGAACTGGTTATATTTATTATGTTGAGGACACAAACATCTTGATCTTCAATAACAGAAAAATCATCTTTAAAGGTTGAATCTGTAGAATCTTTATTAAAGTTAGATTTTTAATAATAATCCACCCAGGGGCGTTTTGAGGGGAACTGAATCAAAGTTTTGCTTTTCCAGAAAACAAATATATATTTAGTCTAATGCCAAGCTGTGAAAATAATCTAAATAAATATGATTCATGAAAATTAAATGATAAATACCCCCCCATTCCCACCCCCACCCAAAAACACTAAGTGTCGGTTGCAGCCGTGTGTGATCACGACCAGGACAGAGAGAGGAGCGGCTGCTCGTGTGTCACTGAACCTGAGCAAATAAAGGACCAACAGACGGCTCCAAAGGTCGAGTCAACGCGGCGACGGAGTGACGGAGGAAACGTCTGGGGTTAGAGCGACGTGAGCAAAGCTTCCTGTCTGACGCGACCAGGTGCTTTATCCATTTAATCCAGCTGCGTGTGACAGCTGAAGGGCTCTGCGTTCCCTTTAATGCCTTCCTTTAGTATTTAATTATTAGTTCATTAAGTGTGTGAAGCTCTATAAATGTATTAAGTTACTGTAAATACTGATTTCTTTATTAATGTGTAGGATTAAAGACGTTTTTATCTTCTTCCTGCGACGTTTCGTGGATTTTAATGAAGGAAAATCACGGATAAAATTTGGTTTTATCCCCTTTTTCCACATTTTTGTTTTTTATTCTGTTTGTGTTGAATATATTTTTTCATGAATTTTCGAGGCTCAAAATAAATACATTTAAAAAAGTACAATTAATTTACTCTGCAATTGTTTTGCATGCAACTAACACTTTGCATTGTGAACTAATCTGCAGAATATGATTATGAATAATTTCTCCTGTAAAATGTCAAAGGTGACATTTGAAGTGAGCTCTGATTATGCAAAACTTTTTATTTATTCTATTTGATTTAAATAAATGTGTTCAAACAACAACGACAACAAATAAATGTCGTGAGAGAAGAATTTGTACGTTTGCATTGAACGAAAACAAATCATTTTTCAGGGGTTAAGATGAAAGAGTAAGAATATTAATAATAAAGAATATTTTAAAAGCAGCGGTCGGCAGTATTAGCAGTTTCACGTGGATTTTGATTTAAAAAAAACAAGGAAATATTCACATTTAAGAAGCTGAAATCAGAGAATTTTGACTTTTTTTCTTCTTATAACAAACAAACAAACTTGAAAATCAAATTGTTGATTCATTTAATTGCTGCCGCTCTAAACGTGACGTATAAAAACACAAACGCATCAACTCAAAGTGGCTCCGCTCGCTGCAGCTCGTGGATATTTATCCATTTAAACGTCTTTCAGCATTTGTGTGCGTTTAGTGGCTCGCTTGTTTACATGACAGTGTTTGAAAAGAACAAAAAAGGGCAGTTACGTGGCCTTTGCGGTCAAAAACAAGACTTCACGTAGTGGAGTAGTGCAGGTTGTCACACTCCAATTCACAATGGGCCAAGTTTAAAAACTGGGGACAAAGTTGCGGACCAAACTCAATAATTGACTCAATTGTTTTGCACTATTAAGCCACCATCTGCACTTTATTACTACTGTACTACTATAGTATACTAGTATAGTATATAGTATAGTATATGGGGGGCGGTAGTAGCTGGAGGGGGGGGGGGGGGCGACAGTAGCTGGGGAGGGGCGGTATCTTGTGGGGGGGGGGGGGGGGGGGTGTGAGTAGCTCAGTCCTTAGGTGACTCAACTGGGAACCGGAGGGTTGGAGGGTTGCCGGTTTGAGTCCCTGTGTGAACCATGAATGGAGCATGGTTCAGTGGCTGGAGAGGTGCTGCTGAGCAAAGCACCGAACCCCCTCGCTCTGACTCCATTAATTGCATGTTTATAGGTCGTGTTTGTGCATGTGTGTGTATTTCGGGCCTCTGTGTGTGTGTGTGTGTGTGTTTGTGTGTGCGTGCGTGTGTGTGTGTGTGTAACCTGAATAATAATAACGGGGTGAAAAAGTAGAATTTCCCTTGCGTGATTAATAAAAAGGAATTCTTCTTCTTCTTGATTTAATTCGATAGAAAACTGCTCTTCACAACCAAGAGGGTTTTCTGAAGACGAGGAAATGCGAGCTAATCATTAACCGCCCAGCGCCGTCTGGCTGAGTCACTACCAGCCGACCGGAGCGGAGAAAACACCGCCTCGCGCGGGTTCAAAGCCAGCCGAGCCGACCCCAGGTGGGAGTGCCAGAAACCAACTCGCACAAAAGGATCAACCTGCTGCACGTAACAGAGCAAACGAGAGAGGTGACCAAAGACGAATGAACCCGCGGCAGCTGCAGACGTGTGGTTTGCAAAAAAGAAGAGTTTAGATCTGAGTCCAGGATCGCCCCCCCTCGACCCGCTGCTGGCTCAGCTTGACTCCTGGCTTCAGAGGACCAGAGGAAATGGTCCCGTTCCCAAACACAAACTATTTCCTTCCCCCAACGACCTGCTCCGTGGGAGCCCCGCTCTCGCTTCCGGACACTTTAAAGCAGCCTGGAGCAGGAGCAGAGTTTAACAGCAGTTTTTATATATCGGGGGGTACCCGGTTCAGGTCAGAACCACATCTTTCTTCAAGCCCCAGAAAGATGAAGCCGGAGAGTTTATGCAGATTTATTCTGTAGCGTCTTTGGACTGATCTCTGCAGAATAAATGAGAACTATAAAGAGAGCCGGGTGAGCACTTTTCTGACCCTGATTCTTCTTCAACGAGATAAAAAGAAGAATCAAGGTCAGAAAAGAACGAGGAGAGATAATGGAAAGCACAATGAAAGAACGAGAGCGCTGGAAATTTAAGAGTTGGTGGTCAAAACGGACCAGATCTATAAGAACACAGAGACGTGAACGGCTTTAAGTACCTCAATGAATCTGGATGGAAAAATGAGTAAATGTGACTTCGTTTGTTTGAATGTTCCTATTTTATACGGTGGAGCAGGAACAGCTTGGAGGACATGTTAGCACCATGCTTTTGCTTAGCCCTGTATGTGTGTAACAGTGCTGACATGACGTTTTATGTTTCCCCCTAATAAAAATCAAATGATATCTCGATACGCTTAAATAAGGGCGCACTCACACTGTCCTTCCGCACCGGGCCAAAACAGGTTTCTCGGGTAAAGCCTAGTGCGTTTGACGAGTGTGAGTGCACCCGCTCCTCGCATAACTGCGGCCAGCTGGCCGTCAGACTATTGTTTTTTGAAACATTGCTACTTTGTTACAATCTTCCCGCTTGTATCCTCAAAATTTCACGCAATCTTACGACTTTCTTTCCCTCAAAATATTGCAACTTTTTTTGTCGCAATCGTACGACTTTTCCCTCAAAATCTTCCGACGTTTTTCCTCTAAATTTGACGACTGTTTCCACTTTCCTCAGACTTTTGTTTTTTGAAATATTGCAACTTTTTTGTCGCCCTCTTCTGCTTTGGTGCAGCTTAGTAACGTCACATTCACTAGTTTTTTCACACAGACTGGAGCAGAAAGCGCTGGATGATGATCTCCAGCATGTTGGAACGTGTTCACAGTGTTGGACCATTTGCACTCACTTTTAAACGCCACGCTTTATAAACTTTACAAACATTTTGGACACGTACTAAATGCTCCACGCTGCAGATTTAAGGAGCTTTTGAGGCGGATAAAGGGCTGAACTGTCAGTTCCCTCTGACACTTATGCAGCTCTTCTTCTCAACGCTTCAGGTGAGCGGCACGATGACTCGCACACACATTCTCAAACATCTATATATGTGAGGACACTCATTGACATAATGCAGTCCCTAGCCCCTTACCCTAACCTTAACCATCACAGCTAAATGCCCAACCCTGACCCTCAACTAAACCTAGTTCAGACCCTCAACTTAAAACCAAGACTTAACCCCCAAACAGGCCTTTGAAAACCAAAACTTCCTCACTTTCCAAAAATGTCCTCATTTCAGAAAATTCTATGGTTAGTCCTCACAAAGACAGCTGTACAAGTACACACATACACACACACAGATTACGTCCAGATTTGTTTTCACGGCGGAACAACGCAGGGATCGCGACAGCATCGATATCGTAACTTCTACAATTCTTACGCTCATGAAAGTGTGACGTTATGCAACCACAGTTATAAGAAAAAACACCGCACATGTCCGTATTTACCTCTAAGGCCAGGGCGGTCTTGTCGTAGGCGTTGGGAACCCTCTTCTGTATGGCCCTGGCATAGACAGGTCCGTTCTGGAGATTTGGGAGAGGGGTGGGCTGGGCGTACTGGCTGGGGTCTCCCAGCAGCGGAGGGCCGGACTGGGCCGCTGAGCCGTCAGAGTTCCCCAACATCCCCATTCCTCCAGGCGGCCCCCCGGGTACCCCAGGCCCCCCCGCAGAACTCGGAGACGCCGGGCGGTACTTCTCCACGTACGGCACCGGGATCATCCCCGCCCGGCCCTCAGAGTTCTGGGCGTTCCACCACTGCTCCTCCGGCTTCTCCAGAACTCGGAGAATGTCGCCCTTCCTGAACGGGAGGTCCTCCTCGTCGTTGCCGGGGAAATCGAAAAGCGCGCGCACGTACTCGTCTTCCAGGCGCGGCGGGGGGCCGCCGGGGCCGACGCTGATGAAGGAGGTGTGTTTGGACTTGTTGATGGGCTCTATTAAGGTGGTGGTGTCCAAGTAGTGGATTTTGTAGAACTCTAGCAAAGCGGGGAGAGCGTCAAACTCCTGGTCGCCGATACGGAACCTCGGAAGGGCCAAACCTGGTGAAAATGAGAGACAGGAAAGGCAAAAGTTTATCACTTCTGCACGCACTAGCTGCTTTTTTTGCATGTTCCAATCTGAAGCTTATCTATTTATGTAAACAAGCACGACGGTGGTGCTTTCCAAGATGACCAGGAAGGATTTTTGTTTCCTTATTTTGTCTGTTTTGTTGTTTTGTTCCTGCCAATGAAAAAGGTACAAGGAAATATAACAAATATGCTCCTGTGATGCCTACAACGTCTGGTCAAAGTCTATTAAAACGTGGCAATAAGGACATTTACAACTCTCTCAGGGTCAGCAGGTGAATTAGGCTCATTTTAAAACAGGTGCACAACTCACTGAAAACACCACGCACTACGGTGTAACTCCGTGACAGAAACGTGCACCAACCTGATTTATGTGTGAACAAATGTCCGAATCAGAATCAGCTTTAATAGCCAGGTGCAAAGGGTGCTGTATTGATGTTACAGGTTGCTTTATTTGGGATTGTTTCAAACACCATGGGTATTAAAGTCTACCTTTCTAATATCTAATGTATTCGAACGCAAGAAATACCCAGCGGAGGCAGGAGGCAAAGTCTATTAATACATTACAATATGCACTTTTACAACTCTCTCAGGGTCAGCGGGAGAATGAGGCTCATTTTAAAACGGTCATAACTCGCTGAAAACACCGTACACCACAGTGAACTTCGGTGACGGAGGAGTGCACCCATCTGAGGTATGCGTAAACCAATATCTAGTGGATTCATCGGAGTAAAGAGAAGAGGCAGCCACAAGGAAGTAAAAAAAATACCCAACAAAAACAGAGGTAATGGGGCAAAATCTATGAAAATATGACAATTTAAAGATGTATAACTCTCTCAGACACATACACTAAGATACTGGTTCACACTTAAACCAGATTGGTGCATGTTTCTGTCTGGTGGGTGGTGTTTTCAGTCAGTGCGTTTCCGTTCACATCAGTAACCTGAAAATGATCTTATCCAGGTTAAGGGAAAAATCGGATTATTGAAGTTCCCCTAGTTTACATGAAAAGGGGGTTGAATGGGAAAAGGAGTAACTCTTCCTCCGGTACAGTAGGTGGCGCTCTGCCAACATACAGCTGGACTGAACGCGGCTTTTTCTCCAGTTCACCTTTGACAAAATCACAAACGGTGACTTTAGTACAGAATTACTACCGAACTGGGTCTTCTTGGTAGTGATGTTACTTTCCATTTCCAAGTCCTCCCTCGGTTTAAAGGTAACGCTCTATTGTTATTGTTTTTTTCATGTTGTTCTAGGCGTCGTTGCTTCCCGTTTTGTTCTATTTCCAAGTCAAAAGCCACCGGCTGGGAGCGGGGAGCACGCGCAGACGAGAAACCTGATAACAATCAGGGAATGCTGTTTACATGCGCAAATAATCTGGGAACTGAAGGAGTTCTCTAGGTCTGTTAACGGGGTTATGAGAACCCCGATTAAAAGAAAATTCATACTAACGCACTGACCGAAAACACCACCCACCACAGTGAACTTCGGTGACGGAGGAGTGCACCGATCTGAGGTATGGATGAACCAATATCTAGTGGATTCATCGGGGGAAGAAGAAGAAGAAGAACAAATATTCTCCTGTAAGAGCTTCACAGTAAAGAAAACAACAACAACAACAGAGGTAGGGGGGCAAAATCTATTAAAATAAGACACTTTAAAGATCTATAACTCTCTCAGACAGATACACTAATACACTGGTTCACACATAAACCAGATTGGTGCATGTTTACGTCTGGTGGGTGGTGTTTTCAGTCTTTTCCATGCACATCAGAAACCTGAAAATGATCTTTTCCAGGTTTAGGGAATAATGGGATTATTGATGTCCCCCTAGTTTACATGAAAAGGGGGTTGAATGGGAAAAGGAGTAACTCTTCCTCCGGTACAGTAGGTGGCGCTCTGCCAACATACAGCTGGACTGAATGCGGCTTTTTCTCCAGTTCACCTTTGTCTAAATCTCAAACGGCGACTTTTGGACAGAATTACGACCAAAAAAGATCGTTACTTACCATTTTCAAGTCCTCCCTCGGTTTAAAGGTAACGCTCTATTATTATTGTTTTTTTTTTTTCATGTTCTAGGCGCCGTTACTTCCTGTTTTGTTCTATTTCCGTGTCAAAAGTCACCGGCAGGGAGTGGGGAGCACGCGCAGACGAGAAACCTGATAACGATCAGGGAAAAACAGAGGTAGGGGGGCAAAATCTATTAAAATATGACACTTTAAAGATGCATAACTCTCTCAGACAGATACACTAAGTCACAGGTTCACACTTAAACCAGACTGGTGCACGTTTCTGTCTGGTGGGTGGTGTTTTTATCCTTAAAAGTGGTGCATCTTTTTTGGAAATGAGCCTAATTCAGCAGCTGACCCAGAGTCAAATAAAAGGTCACGCCCCAGAGGTAGGTTTGCAATTTCATAACAACATTAAATGAAATGTTACAAACCTGTCTGGCCTCTGAGTGTGTGTGTGTGTGTGTGTGTAGAGAGAGAGAAAAAAGCACTATTGCGCATCTCATTTTGGTGCAAGTCATGCAAGAATGGTCACACCAGCAGCAGCATGCATGCAAGTATGCATACCCTGCACGCACGCACACACACACACACACACACACACACACACACACACACACACACACACACACACACAAAAACACCCACTCGTGTTGTGATCATCTTTACCTGGACCGGATTGTCGGTTGTTGCTGATGCTGTTAATGATGTAATGCGAGACTTTGGAGTTCTCCGACACCGACAGCACGTAGTCTCCGGGGCTGGTGATGGAGTCCCGGACCAGGAACACGCCGTGCCTCTGCCCCTGCAGCAGGGACACAGCCTCCTGCCTGCTCAGCCGACCCCAGTACCAGCTCCCACGGTCCTCCGCGTCAAAATTTCCGGCCATGATAAGAGGCTTCACCCGGGGCCTTCCTTTCCCGTCTCTCCCTCCCGTTATGCACAAGCACAAGCCTTCAACTCATGCACAAACTTTAGCGCCTTAGAGCACGTTTTGGTGAGCAGGCGGCACGCGCAGCCGGCCGTTTGGACATCAAATCAGCTGGTGCACGAGCGCGTCCGCGTGGCAAAAGCGGCTCCTCTTCGCTTTGTTGTTGTTTTTTATCACCGGACGCGTTTTTAAGCGACAACAAACCCAGCGACCGATGACAACTAACTTCAAAAAACTGAAATGGCGGATACGGGAAAACAAAAAAAGACCCCACTCACCGGATGTGATGTCACGCGAACGGCGGACCAATCCCTGCAATGTCCCGCCCCCCACGGGCTACGGAGGCCTGAACGGGACAATCGATAAATAAATAAATAAATAAATAAATCCATAAATAAAAATAAAATAAATAAATGAATAAATATATGCGTGATTAGATGTATAAATCAAATAATAATAAATAAATAAATAAATAATGCAGAAATTAATGTATGAATAAATACAGAAATAAATAAAAGATTGGATGAATAAATATATAAATGCATTAATAGATGTAAAAATAACATAATAAATAAATGCATTAATAGATTTATGAATAGAATAATAAATGCATACATAGATGTAAAAATAAAATAATAAATAAATAAATAAATATATGCATGGATAGATGTAGAAATCAAATTATAATATATAAATAAATAAATAATGCAGAAATAAATAAAAGATTGGATGAATAAATATATAAATGCATTAATAGATTTATAAATAGAATAATAAATGCATACATAGATGTAAAAATAAAATAATAAATAAATGCATTGATAGTTTAAATAAAATAATAAATGAATAAATGCATTAATAGATGTGTAAAAAATAAAATAAATATATAAAGGAATGAATAGCTGTATAAATAAAATAAATAATGAATGAATAAATAATATAAATGCATGAATAGATGCATATACAAATAAATGCATGTAAACATGAATAAACAAATTAATTCATGAATACAGGAATAAATAAATAAATGTCTAACTATATAATTTAATACTGAAACAAATGAATGCATGAATAAATGCATGAATAAATATTTACATAAAAAGCAAATAAAATAATAAATAAATGGGTAAATGCATGAATAAATTAATAAATGCATAGATAAATGAGTATATTAATAAAAACAAAACAAAATTAAATAATACATAAATTCTTTACTTTTATTACTACTTTTTTGTTCACCTACATTTATTTATTTCTATATTACTGTCCATATGTTAATCAGATAGAGGTCCCATTTAGTCATGCTTTTATTTATTTATTCAGATATCTATTTACTGCTGTATTTATTTATGCTTTTATCTATTTATTTATTTATTCATTTATTCATTCATTTATTTCAGGCAGTATTCATTACAATAGCATTTGCACAGAAAACAGCAACATTTGAATGCAAATTGTGCCTGAAATCACAGATATTAAATTATGCATTTATTTATTTATTTATTGAGATATTGATTTATTTCTGTATTTATTATATTGATTTATTCATATATTTTTATTTATATTTTTATTTATTCGGATATTTTTTTATTCAGATATTTTTTATTCGTTATTTATTTATTTTACATTCAGATATTTATTTACTTATGTATTTGTTTATAATTTTATTTATTTATTTATTGAGACTTAAGTCATGTTTAGTCCTCCAAATGCCCTGCCTCTGATTGGCTAGTACTCTTCCCCCTTGGGTTGATTTGATTGGTTAGGTTTAGGCATGAAGACTGTGATTGGTTAAGGAATATCAGAGTAGCCAATCAGAGGCCGAGGAGGGCGGGACGTTCCGTTGCCATAGTAGGAACAAATATATTACCGCTAGCGTCGAGTTACAACATTTTATTTAAGCTTTTTATCATCAAATAAAAACAACAATAATATTTAGAGAATATTAAATATAAACTTTGTGTCGTTAACTGTTAAATACTTTTATTTTTTATATAAAAATAAGCTCTGATTTTGGATTAAACTGCTCCTCTGGTTCGTGTTTATCTTTGTTTAACTTGTATTTGTTGCCTCATTATTAATATTTTAATTATATAAATATAATATATAAAGCACATTTAACCTGGTAAAATTGTGGCTTGGTTGCAATTTGTAAGCTCGGCCACTAGATGTCAAACTAATACTATTTATAAATACTAAATAGTTTCAATGTCTAACTGTTGTGTTTTGATTTTCACCATCAGCACATTTGTCATAATAAATAAAACTAATAAAGTTTTAGTAAAAAAAAAGGATCATACTTGATTTAAGTCTCAATAAATAAATAAATACAGGCATAAATAAATAAATGCTGAGTAAATGGACACAAACATACATAAATAAATAAATATAGGTGAATAAAAATGCAGAAATAAATGTTATGTATTCATTATTTATTTATAGATTTATGTCTTTATTTATTCCTTTATTTATTTAGACATGTATTAATTTATTCCTGAATTTATTTATTCATGTATTTATTTATAAATGAATGTATTGATATTTAAGTTGAGCGTATTTAGAAGGTATTTATTATTATTTTTACATTTATTTATTCATGTATTTATTTATAAATGCATTTATTGATATTTAAGTCAAGAGTATTTAGTAAGCATTTATTATTATTATTATTTGCACATGTATTTCTGCATTCATTTATTGAGATGTAAGTCATGAGTATTTAGCCAATAGTATTATTATTATTTATTTAAACATTAATTTCTGAATTTAGTTATCTATTCCTGTATGTGTTTATGCATTTATTTATTCATGTATTTATTTAGACATTTATTTATAAATGTATTTATTGATATTTAAGTCAAGAGTATTTAGTAAGTATTTATTATAATTATTATTCATACATTTATTCCTGCATTTAATGATCCATTCCTGTATTTATTTCTGCATTTATTTATTCCTGTATTTATTTATAAATTCATTTATTTATACATGTATTTATTTATTTATTGCTGCATTTATTTATTGAGACTTAAATCATGTTTAGTCCCCCACAGTTTTTATCGAATCTCGGTTAAAAATGGTTGAAAAAGGTTAAAAAAGTGGTTGAATTTAGCACCAATCCTGTGTAACAAATGGCATCAGCCTCAAAACTCCTCCAAAAAACTTATGAAGCCACAATAAAGCATGAAAACATCATATATCATATACCACCGTCATAAAGTCACTACGGTGTTGTCAGGGGCGATGCAGTGAGGAGCGCAGAGCTAATCCAAACCAAAGCACAGACGCCATATTAGACGCATAAATAATAAAAAAGTAATTGTAAAACACATACGGAGACTAATGGATGCTCCTTCTGCTGTAAGTAACAAAGTAAGCAAACACAGGATCGTGTCGTTTATTGGGATCCATCATGGCATAACAGAAAAATGACACCTTTTACAATTTCCACCTGTAATTGAATGCATCACCTTGAGAGAAGAGCCGCGGGGAGGGGAGAGGAATAGAGGAACAGAGGAGAATACAGAGGTTTACTGCAGGTTGAGACGTATATCCTGAAGAAAGAGCTTCAGATTCACATTACTATGTTTCTTAATGCATCACAACACATCAGCAGAGTGAGCCAACACACACACACACACACACACAGGCGGCAGCTTCACATCTACTGGCAGACGGCGGCTTGTTTGTACCTTAACTAATTAATTAAGGGTCAGTAACGGTCATTCATTCAGTGGTGACGAGCAGAGAGAGTTCAGTCATTGGGATTCACGGCACGGCGCACGCGTGGCTTCAATCTGAACTGCGTTTCCATTATTGTTCAGTGTCAAAAAGTCACTTTGCTCGTGAAGGATGAAGCCGTGTTCATGCATTCTTGCGTGGATCACAATGCAGCGTGATGATAAACCGTGTAACTTTAAAGCTACTTGTGAGATTTGTCCATTTTCTGTCCATTTGATGTTTTAAACCCACGTCTCAGGTTCACGTTAAAGCAGCGGTTATGTTCCATTATAGTTCCGCGCCTGCAGCATTTCACCAGGAAAGTCACTTTTTAAAAGAAAACTGCACACGGATGACGACATTTACGTCATAAAGGAGGAGACACACAGTTTAATGTCGGCTTAAATGTCTTTTAATTAGTTTAAAGTGTCATTTTGGCACAAAATCATCCCATGGTCTTTTTTTCGGCACTTATTTAAATTAAATAAGCCATCGAGACAATGTTTCACAGCAGTCAGTCGGCGCATTTAATGGTTTATTCGGTTATAACTCATCAAAACTTGGGGTTTAATCTAATTTTCTACACTGGATGCTGTATTTTAAATCATCCCATGGTGTTTTTTAGCACTTACATTCATCCAATATGCCATCAAGACAGTTTTTTTAACTATTAACGGAGAAATCCAGTAGAGTCGCTAACAGCCGGACGTGGCTAACAGTGATTAGCTCGGGGCAGCACGGTGAAGACATTCAAAGGTCTTTTTTAACCACTAATGCTGCTGAAAATAACAGCAAACCTCTGCAGCAGCATGAGAAGAGTCCCTACACACACAACAAAGCAGCAACAGCGTAGAAAGTGAAGCCAGAGATTATTAAAAGAGTGTTTTAAAGACTTACCTACTGGCCCCTGTACCAGCTCCTCTCATAATAAAGTCCATTCAAGTGGATTACCAAAGTCAATCCCAAAGGAAGGAGCCCATTGGTGCTTTATTCCAGCGAAACACGTAAATGTTGTGGCTTGTGGCACTTTGGTGAAATATAAGTTAATAATAGATGGAAACGTCCAAGACAGCGAATTTCCCCGCAGCACCGAAATGCCATTTGAGGGGGTGGGGACGTGCGTTTGGGGACTACAGGTAGAGGTAGCATCAGACACAGCATCAGTCTATGAGTGCGGGCATTTTTTGGTGTGCATGTGGGTACTGGGAGCGCGTGGGCACCAAAGAAGAATATTTATGCTGCCGACAGAGTGACATTTTTTAACTGTGGCCTGGAATCATTGAATACTGCAACACGCTGTGTGTCTGCTATGGAGGATTCACCATCCCTCATCAACCGCACTGTGCTGGACACTGTTTTCCATGTCCCCAGAACAAATTGGAAGGGGCGCCCATTCTTAAATAAAGCACCAATGGGCTCCTTCCTTTGAGATTGACTTTGGTATTCCACTGTAATGGACTTTACTATGAGAGGAGCTGGTACAGGGGCCAGTAGGTAAGTCTTTAAAACGCTCTTTTAATAAACTCTGGGTTCACTAACTACGCTGTTGCTGCTTTGTTGTGTGTGTAGGGACTCTTCTCATGCTGCTGCAGAGGTTTGCTGTTATTTTCAGCAGTAATAGTGGTTAAAAAAGACCTTTGAATGCCTTCACCGTACTGCCCCGAGCTAATCACTGTTAGCCACGTCCGGCTGTTTGCGAATTTATAGTTTATACGCGAAAAAACCTGTCTTGATGGCTTATTTGATGAATGTAAGTACAGAAAAAAGACCACGGGATGATTTTGCGCCAGATTTACACGTTAAAATACGGCGTCCAGTCCAGAAAATTAGACTTAACCACAGAGTTTTGATGAGTTATAACCCAATAAACCATTAAATACGTCTTCTGACTGCTGTGAAACTTTATCTCTGTGTTGCCCACAGACGGGCTTTGCGTAAAAACGTTTACAGAGTGGAATTAAAGCACGCGACACGTTCTGTTTTCCAGAAAAAGGGCAGACGCAGTAGCGTTGAGGTTTGACTGTCACGCGTTTTACTGTGACTGTCCGTTCACACCGGGTCTCATCTGGTCCCCCTGCTTTAAAGATCCAACTGCACCGAGTCCTTCAAATCAAAAGGTGATGAAAGGGTTTCCGTGCACACGTCCGCGGTGATGCGCGGGCTCTAACTCCACTCGTGATCTCTCTGCTTTGATGACTTCTCTTTAGCAGTGACCTTAACATTAAAGCACGCGCGCATGACACTGAAGCCTCTGCAGTCAGGAGGAGTCGTGTTACAGAGAGCCACACTTGATCCCCGTGCTTTTATTTTGCAGGGACGACGCAGTAAAAGCTTATTGTGAAAGGAGCTTAAAGGGAAGTTTCTCTAGTGCAACACCAACTGAATCTCTCCAGGTTAGTTTGTGCTGATGAGGCCAAAGCACGGAGAGCGCGTTGTTCAAAAGACAGTTATCCAGACAGAAAAAGAATAAAAGGTAGAGTTCGACTGTGCGAGAAGCTTCATAACGACCCATAATTACGTCTGTGGTTCGGCGGCGACCTCTAGTGGCTGTGGAAACGATCACGGGCTCTAACTCCACTCGTGATCTCTCTGCTTTGATGACTTCTCTTTAGCAGTGACCTTAACATAAAAGCACGCGCACGTGACTCTGAAGCCTCTGCAGTCTGGAGGAGTCGTGTTACAGAGAGCCGCACTCGATCCCCGTGCTTTTATTTTGCAGGGACGACGCAGTAAAAGCTTATTGTGAAAGGAGCTTAAAGGGAAGTTTCTCTAGTGCAACGCCAATGAATCTCTCCAGGTTAGTTTGTGCTGATGAGGCCAAAGCACGGAGAGCGCGATGTTCAAAAGACAGTTATCCAGACAGAAAACCAATAAAAGATAGAGTTCGACTGTGCAAGAAGCTTCATAACGACCCATAATTACGTCTGTGGTTCGGCGGCGACCTCTAGTGGCTGTGGAAACGATCACGGGAGCAAACGAGGAGGTAAAGGTGGCGCCAAATCCGCCAAATCGGTGCCGTTTCCGTCCCTAGGACACTGCACGCATGAGAAAGTGTCTGTTTAATACGTATTATTATGAAGCCAAGTGTCCTGCACTGGGCCCTGACGGTAAATTTAAGATAAATTATGTAAATTCTTAATAAAAAACGAAACAAAACACTGAAAAAAATGTTTTTTTTTGTATTAAACTGTGACTTTAGTTCCTATTTACACATCAAATATCATTTTTCTCACACTTTGTCGGATCAAATGCACATTTTAGTCTCAGTCCTGTTACTTTGACACATTTCCACCTTTAAAACTTTGGGATATTTTGATGAGTCACACGATCGACAGGAAGTCACCTGAGATAAATGACCTCCTACCTCGTTAACACATGGACACAAACATACAGAAATACATAAATGTAAGTGAACAACAATGTAGAAAAAGCCTTTATTTATTTATATTTCTTTTATTATATTTTTCATATTTCTACATGTATTACTGTACGTATTCCTGTGTCTATTTATACATTTATTTCTGTTTTTTTAAATTTTTTATTAATTCATTTCAGTATTTATTTATTCAATTCTGTATTAATTTATATTTTACATTAATATATTCCTGTATTTATTTATACATTAATTTATTTTTTCTGCATTGTTGCTCAGATTATAAGTATAACTGAGAAAAACAATGTAGAAATAACTGTAAAGCCTTTATTTATTTATAATTATTCTTATTACATTTATTTCTGTATTTATTTATTTATTTTTACATTTATTTCTGCAATTTTAATTCATTCATTCATTCATTTCAGCATTTATTTATCTATTTATTTATATCATTTCTGTATTCATTCATATTTTATTTATTTATTTCAGCATTTATTTATACACTTATTTATTAATTTATACATTCATTTCTGCAATTTTAAATTATTAATTAATTAATTAATTTCAGCAATTATTTATCTATTTATTTATATTTTCCTGCATTCATTTCTGTATTTATTTAAACATTTATTGATTTATTTCTGCATTTATTTTTTAGATATTTTTGCTCATATTATAAACATAACTGAGTCAAAATCAACCTTCTTCTTGTTCCTGAACTTCTGCTAAATCCGTCCTGTAACTAAAACGTTTGCCATTTAGACACTGAAGTTTCATTTCCAACAGTTAAAACATCCAAACGGCACCGATTCAGCGGATTATTCTGGATTTACCTGGATATATCTCGAGTTCTTACGCGCCACAGAGTCCTCGTGACGGGTGTGAAGACAAACACGCTGCTCTTTATGAAGCGCGTGCTGCAGCCGGGAGCATCGGGACGTCATTAATTCATTTTTACAACGCCACAGAGGAGAACAGCTCCAAAGGTGAACGCGTTTCCACCTGAGGCGGCTGTCAGCGGGGGAAAAGTACAGATGCATTTATTCATTTTCACTGCTCCAGGGAGCGGAACACATGCTGCGATTTAGACGCGTGCAGCTTTCTCCACACTCCTGCTTTAGACAGATACATAGAAAGATGTACAATCGAGTTTGGGAACGCAGCGGTGCACGCCGCATGTGCACCATACCTTCCCTTTCTTCCGTTAATGTGTGCTAAACATGGAGGAGGGTCGATCCTTTTAGTGCGGAGAGAAAACGGGGAAATATTTGAACACACGCTTCAAAAACGACGCCTGGAAGAAGCTCCGAACGTGAGGATTTCTGTAAAGAGGCGACATGGATCTGACCCCTCGGAGCGCCTCCGTGCCGCTCGCACAGACGGCGAGGCGCATTAAAGACGCGACGGGCAGCCACCAGTGTGAAAGGGGCTTTGGACAGGAGAAGATCAAATAATCCCTATTAAGCCGCAAATATAAATCTTGCTGCACCCGAACGCAGCTCCTGAATGAAATTTGCTGTTTATTTTTTCCGCGGGCGTGTTTTTAAGGATGCGTCCACACATGGCTATTGCTTCCTGCTTCCTATCCACATCTAGGAGTAAGGCATTTGAGAAATTTGCGAACATTTTTAACTATAAGAATATAAAGCTGAGCTGTTAGTTGAGAGGATAAGGTCCGCGCTCGACCGAGGAGCCGCGTGTCCTGGGCCTTAAGACGATAATTTAGTCTACGCAAGTTGATATTTTGGGTCATGACGGAAAGAACCAGGTCGCGGGTACAAGGGGCCGAAATGTGTTTCCTCAGGAGGGGGTCTGGAGTCTCCCTTAGAGAGAGGGGGAGAAGTTCAGCATCCGTGAGGAACTCTGAGTAGAGCCGCTGCTCCTTTGCGTTGAAAGGAGCCAGTTGAGGTGGTTCAGGATCATCTGGTAAGGATGAACCCTGGGCGCCTCCCTAGGGAGGTGTTCCAGGCACGTCCAGCTGGGAGGAGGCCTCGGGGAAGACCCAGGACCAGGTGGAGAGATTAGATCTCCACACTGGCCTGGGAACGCCTCAGGATCCCCCAGTTAGAGCTGGTTAATGTGGCCCGGGAAAGGGAAGTTTGGGGGCCCCTGCTAAAGCTGCTTCCTGCGACCCGACCCCAGATAAGAGGCTGAAGATGAGATGAAGGTGATATTTTCCTCCTTTGCCAATAAAACCTTCACACTCTCTTTCCATAATTTCACAGATTCAGAGTCTGGTTCTTCTTCTTCTTCAGCAGCGTTGAAGCGTTATTCATGTACACAACTGGAACTATCCCCGACTACAGTTACAACATTTACAAGTGTTAGTCCTCGTTAAATATCTCATCTACAATCTGAACAAACGCTACGTCCGTATACTGGTTCATAAAGCTTTTGCACGCACTAATGAGGGTGAGAGCTGCACTAGAGATCAACATTAGAGAGCAGAGTCTCAAGACTCTTATTCTGAAAAACTGATCTTTGTTACTGTTCATACTTTGACAGAACATCCACTGTGTCTGAACTGCTGCTGTCCGAGCCGGTTTTTCAACTAAAACACCTTTATTTTGTGGAAGAGAACAATGTAAAAGTAGAGAACAGTAACCACTGTGTCTGAAGAGAAGATTCAAACATGAACAGGAAGTGTAGAGGCCACAGCTTTGAAAGACTTCAGCACATCTGTGCACACAGCACATCACTGGTTTCTCACACTGCTCTGGTTTGACCTGCGTTTGTTCTGACTCAGTCTCCTCCAGTTCAGTAACTGTAGTGGTTTTTTTTAGACGTTACTCTGTCGTTCTGCATCTATGTTTAGTCATTTTGCATCTTTTGTGGTGGTTTTGAATCTATTTTAAGTCATTTTGCATCTTTTTGTGGTGGTTTTGCATCTACTTTGTGTCATTTTGCTTCCCTTTAAGGTATGTTTGAATCTATTTTTAGTCATTTTGACTCGCTGTATGGTGGTTTTGCATCTATTTTTAATTACTTTGCATCTTTTTGTGGTGGTTTTGCATCTATTTTTAATGACTGCATTTATTTGTGGTCATTTGGGGTCGTCTTTAATCCTTTCTGCATGTTTGTGGTCATACAGCGTCTCTGTGGTTGTTTTGAGTGTCAGATATGTTCCTCTGCTGCCACACTGTAACTGTAGTGGGTTTATTAGACATGACTTTGCTGTTTTGCATCTATTTTTAGTGATTTTGCTTCCCTTTATGGTAGTTTTGCATCTGTTTGTAGTCATTTTACTTCCCTTTATTGTAGTTTTGCATCTGTTTTTAGTCATTTTGCTTCCCTTTATCGTAGTTTTGCATCTATTTTTAGTCATTTTGACTCACTTTATGGTGGTTTTGCATCTATTGTTAATTACTTTGCATCTTTTTGTGGTTGTTTTGCATCTATTTTTAATGACTGCATTTATTTGTGGTGGTTTTGCATCTATTTTTAATGACTGCATTTATTTGTGGTCATTTGGGGTCGTTTTTAATCCTTTCTGCATGTTTGTGGTCAAATAGCGTCTCTGTGGTTGTTTTGAGTGTCAGATCTGTTCCTCTGCTGCCACAGTGTAACTGTAGTGGGTTTCTCAGTCATTACTTTGTCGTTCTGCATCTGTTTGTAGTCATTTAGCTTCCCTTTATGGTAGTTTTGCATCTACTTTGTGTCATTTTGCTTCCCTTTATGGTAGTTTTGCATCTATTTTTAGACATTTTGTTTCCCTTTATGATAGTTTTGCATCTATTTTTAGACAATTTGACTCCCTTTATGGTAGTTTTGCATCTATTTTTAGTCATTTTGCCTCCCTTTATCGTAGTTTTGCATCTAATTTTAATCATTTTGCTTCCCTTTATCGTAGTTTTGCATCCATTTTACGTCATTTTGCTTCCCTTTATGGTAGTTTTGCATCCATTTTACGTCATTTTACTTCCCTTTATCGTAGTTTTGCATTCATTTTACTTCATTTTTCTTCCCTTTATGGTAGTTTTGCATCTATTTTTAGTCATTTTACTTCCCTTTATCGTAGTTTTGCATCTAATTTTAATCATTTTGCTTCCCTTTATCGTAGTTTTGCATCTATTTTTAGTCATTTTGCTGCCGTTTTATTCTCTAATTTTGCTCACTGGGTGTTTCACAAAATAAAGGTTTTTGTTGAAGTGCCTGGGTTATTAAAAAGCATGCTAATACAGCAGTTGTATAGACACAGCAGATATTCTATCAAATTCTGAACACTAACAATAACAGTATGTCAGAATAAATCAAGTATTAAACACTTTGTTCTCTAATTTTGATCTCCAGGATGTCAGCGTGAACGTGGCCGACATAGAAACAGCACTGTAAGCATGTGACGCGCACGTGTACAGGACCGTGGAGCAAAACGTGACCTGGTTTATGAGGAAAAAGGCTACTAAATATTTCAACTTGACACTTTGCTCTGGGACACGAGATTATAACATCTACCCGCTGTACATGGACGCCACAGCAAGCCTCTCGTCCTTACTGCTTCCTTACAATCATCAGTCTGTGTCAGTTGATTCTGTCTTTGGGTTTCAGCGGACTAATCTCATCTTTCACCCCGTGCACGTCGCTTCAACTAAAGCACGATGCATCTGTTCAACGAGGCTCGACTTCCCGTCTGTCTTCTGATCCGTCTGGCGAGCCGTGGACGTACGTGGGAGGGGAAACCTTTGTATACGTTTCCACTTCTAGTTTTTGGCAAAAGAAACATTTTTCAAAAGGTTTAAGGGCCCTGACTAGTTTGTGTGAGTTTTCTTATCTTCCAAAACACTCGAAAGCTCAGTTCAGGACAAAGATTCACGACGAAACGAGTCGAAAACACGGACCCACGCGCCGCTTTACTTCTCTTCTAACGTCTGACTTCTCAGGCTTTTGTGTAGCTTGATACAATTGGAAGCATCTTAAAATATAAATAAGGTAGCATGGTTACCAGAAAACATGTCGGCATTGTACGTCTCTGCGGAAAACGTACGTCTGTATGCGACGCACCGGGCTTTCAACTGACTCCAGTGTAAATATATCGATACTTAGGGCCCGTTTAGACCAAGACAATCTGGACAAAAAACGCAAAAATGGCGTTGCGTTCTCACTTTTTATTCCGCGTTTAGACGAGCGTCTTTAGGGGGAAATCTGCGAGCATACGGTGACGCAACAGTGTGAAATTCTAAGTGTAGTATGCACATCAGGTGGCGACAACACCACCGATGTGTAGAAACTTCCTTCTACTTCTCTCCCTAGTAGCGGAGAAGCAGGACGCCGTACAGTGTGACAGGGTTTTGCAGCCTCCAACCATTTAAAGTGAATATCAGACTGATGGAAACAGTCCCACATGTTTGCTGTTGTTTACCTGCAGTCTGCACATGGATGTTACGTTAACGCGTACGCGATGTGAGCCAGCGTGAGCAGATCAGAGCACACTTTTGCGTTTTTACGGTGGAGAGTTGCATTTTTAAGCCACACAAACGTTGTCACGGTCTAAACGAAAGGCACATCTGATCAAATATTCTGTTGTTTTCACCTGTGGGCGTTGTCGTGTAACAAGGGCCTAATATCACACGTGCGGAGGTAGTTCTCCGGATGACAGGCGCCGTAGTGCAGGGAGCCTCAAACTGATTGCGGAGGAGGTCGGGGAGGATGGTCGGGTCAAACACACACCAGACTCTCACCTGGTCAAAGTGAAACTAAATTCTAGATTCTTATTTAAACCTAAACTAAATCACGTCTGATAGCGTTAATAACGTGTTTAAAACTGCGATTGCGGGGCATCGAAAGTGTCGGTATGTGACAAGGAGGGCAATGAGAACGGGTTACAGCGGTTTACAGAACGCTAACGTTTTAGTCTTTTGACCGTAATTACAACTCTTTTCTAGTGATGAAACTGTGAAAATAACATCTTATTTCTCCGATTCACTGCTTTGTTTCTCGACTAACGGCGCTCCCTCTCCTCGTTTACTCTCTAGCTCGATCGAAGCTCTCTCTCTCTCGTAATTGTCGAGCCTCCGTCCAGCTCACAGCTTAACCAGCGGACTTTGCTACGAGCTGATTCGCGATCGCTTGCTGGAGACTCGACAAGCTGAGTCGCAGTTCACAACAACTTTTTTCCTGCCACGTACTTAAAAGCGGTTTCGTCTTGGCGCGGATCTTTGGTCTGAACTGGGCTTTAAGCAGTAACGGGACGTGTCACAGGCACATGTAGGTATCACAAGGGTTACCAGGAGGAAAGGACCTGAATAAAGATTGAAATTCTGTACATAAAAGCCTCACGTGATATAATAAGTCAGTCTATTCTACGCATTAGCTTCCTTAGTCTATTCGGACGGACAGTTACGATAAAAACAGACGTCCTGTTGGGGGATTGTCTTCTGATGCAACGAGGAGTCACCCGGGTTCAGCTGCCAGCGTCTAAACGCCGCGGCGGCTGCTGGAGGGAGTATCGTGTCCTTATGGCTGACCTCCACCCAAACGCTGCAGCCCGTCTGACTCTGAGCACTCTGAGTTATCCTCCGCGGGAGACAAAGTCTTCACTCGCCTCCTTCCGCGCAGGACTCGACACAGGAGGGGAAACGTAAGCAGAGCGGAGCAGCGAGCGGCGATCAGGTCAAGTGGTCCGACCGGTCCGTCGCCTCGTCCAAGTCGTCGTCCTCCGCTCTCATTGGCTCCGCGGCTCCAGAGGAGTGCTGCGACTGGCTGGAGCAGGACAGTCGGGAGGAGCGGCTCTGTGTGTCGTCGTCGTCGTCGTCGCCGTCGTCCGCCATCACCGCCCTCGTCCCTTTCCCCTGCGCCTGCTCCTCCCCTTTCCACGCCTTCCTCCTCCCCCCTTTCCTCTGCTCCTCCATCGTCCACATGCTCTCGTCCTCGTCCTCCTTCCCCTGCACCTCCCTGTCAAAGTCCCGCAGCTCCTCGATCATCTCCTCGATCTCCATCTCCCCGTCCATCTCCTCCTCCACCTCCGATCGGAGCTCGCCCATGCTCTCGGTGCGGTTGGTGTCGTCCGTCTCCTCCTCCTCCCCGAGCGCCCCCCTCAGCCTCTCGGGGGCGTCGCTGGCCTGACTCTCTCCGAACTCCAGGATGGTGGGGAGGTTTCCCTGCTTGGGACAGCGCTTCCTCAGGCTGACCAGGAAGGGCTGCGGCAGCGAGAAGATGTCCACGTTGTTGCCCAGGTCGATCCACGTCACGCTGGGGAAACAGCCGGGATCCTAGAGGGGAGGAAACATCATCTCTTACTTATGACGAACTTATGAAATACAGTAAATATAAAGAAGAAGAAGAAGAAGAAGAAGAAGAAGAAGAAGAAGAAGAAGAAGAAGAAGAAGTGGCAACCGCGTCTCAAACATAACCGCCATTTTGAATCTGTTATCAGACTAATGTGCCGAGTTTTCACAGTTCTTCAGACCAGAGGTGTCAAGTAAGGACGTACAAATACTTTGTTACCTTACTTAAGTAGAAATTTGGGGTATCTGTACTTTCAGATGACTTTTTACTTCTACTTGTTACATTTTCACGCAATTATCTTAACTTTCTACTGTTTGCATTTTTAAAAATAGCCTCGTTACTAAGGTTGGGTACAGAAACCTAGTTCTAAATTTGCAAGATTTTGAAGTTAGCGTCGTATGGACCAGCTCTGACGTTATTGGTCCTGCTCCTGAACAGACTCTGTGTTCAAAATTGACGCAAATAGCGACGCTAATAAGTGCAACAAAGGGTTTGCATGTAAGGGGCACGAGCAGCCTCTCAAAACATCGAAAAGTGCATAAAATATGGAGACGGATAAATGCACCTGGTACCACGGGCTAATGGCTTCAACTCAACAACTTCAACAATGACGCTTTAATATAACATAATAGTTATTATGACACTCCCACTGTGCCTCCGTCCCATGCCCCGTGCTTTAGGGTCCTTGTCCCCCCCTCCAGGCCCGTTTGTACTCACACTACCTGGGCCTCGGAGAATGCTTCTTGCTGCCTATACGTCATCACGCCGTAACACGTCACACGCATTGATGACGTCATGGTGATGCGTGGCTTTGTTTCCAGATCTTTCCGTAGACCTCAGAGTTTTTGTGCGTCTTGTCGACTGTTTTTGAATCTTTTCATCGACCAAATCTGCAGTAAACACTCCACCTCCACATCACACCAACGTGAACCTTTCGACGCCATTGTTGTTAAATGTCCGCGCATGGTCCCTCCTTCTTTTTTCTACGTCCCAACAGGCGCACAGGAAATGACCTCAGAACCGCCGTAGGCCTCGTGCTCGTACACGTGCGCACGCTCGCGCTCGTACACGTGCAAACGTGCTTTACTAAAGCCCACCTCTCCCAAACGGGCCGTGGACGGACAACGTGCCGCTCCTAGACGTGGTACGGTTGCACTCACACTGGTCAAAGGAACCAGACTTTAGCCGTGAAACGTGCTGGGACATGGTACGGTTGGACAGTGTAAGTGCGCCCTAAAGACCCCTGTGGTGCGGCCTAAGCATTTTTTCCCCTCACATTACTTTAACTTTTATACTTTAAGTTGTTTTCGAAACCAGTACTTTACACTTTTACTTGCTTGAGTTGCTCCTTTTACTTCTACAGAAGTCTTTTTAAATCCACATTTCCACTTGAGTAATGAATTTTAATACTTCTGACACCTCTGCTTCAGACTTTCCTGTACGTTCACTGACGATGTGCTGCTACACTGTGCTGCTACACTGACCTTCAGGGCGTCGGTGAGCTCCTTCAGAACCGCCCTGGTCAGCCTGTTGCCGTTCATGGCCAGGGTCTCCAGGTGCGGCAGGGCGGCCAGCGTGGGCAGGAGCAGCAGGAATGCCTCGTCCGTCAGCTCGGTGAAGCCCAGCTCCAGGCTCACCATGACAGACGCGTGGCGCTGCAGGTGCGCGCACAGACGCTCCATGTCCCGAGCCGCTAGGGGGATACCGGACAGATCCAACGCCCCGCTGGACAGAGGGGCGGACAGCACCGCCTTCAAACTGGAGACACAAATATTAGAGCCTGTTTAAACCTGTTTATTAATGCAGAGAGACAAGAGGAGACCTGACACAGTAATATATCCTCCTAAAAATGACATTTTGCTGCTGGTCGGCCGTTTAGAGCCACAAAATGAGGAATATTGTCTTTATTGCCGAGCGTTACGTGAGAAAATATACAGAGAAATAAATGAACGAAAGGATGAGGAAATAAAAAAGTATTTTCACATTTATATGCTAATTTATTTCTGCATTTTTTTAGACATTATATTTATATATATATATATATATATATATTTAATGGATCGATTGATTTAATAACATTAAAACAGAAAAAAATTAAAATAATAAAGAGCAGGTCAAACATTTTCTTTATTAAATGATATATTCGTGATAATTCCACATTTATTTTCTTATTCTTTTACAGATTTAGCATTTTTATGGCACTTCTGTGACTCCATATTAAAAAAACTAACGTTGTGGAATAAAATAAATGGCTAATTATATTTATTTAGAGATTAAAATATATATATTACTTGTTTTTTGTATATAAGTTACTTTGTTTCATATTTTTATTTATTTATTCATTTTCATTTTATGTCATTTAAGTATTTGTATCCCTCCGTGGGACCTCCGTGTATGTGGTCGTTTGTTGACGTCTTTAGATTTAGACTCATTTTAGTCTACTACTATAATAATAATAATAACGTGACACTGTTCTAGGGTCACGGACCTTATGGTCGCCATTCAGCGCCTAGAGTCCCTCCGACCACCGCTGCTGAAAGCTCCTGTCCTCCATCTTTCTTTGGGTCGTTTTTGGGGAGGGGTGGATTCAGTGTGTCTGCAGAGACTGGTAGCATGGATGCTCATGTTTGCTAACAGAAAAGTAGACGTGTGTGTGCGTTATACTCACGGGCCAGCTCTCAGAGAACCTGGATATGATCTTGGGGGCCAAATATAATTACACCGCGGGGCCTGAGTTTGACACCCCGGCACTAGAGAGTGAAATAATATTTTACGTGGTCAGAGAGACTGGGCAGCAGACATGTCAGTCGCATGGTGGTGGTCTTTTACAACAGTTAAAAATGGTCAAAATGCATGAGCGTGATTTTAATTTCATAGAATAATTTCTGTCAGGATCCAGGTTCTGTCAGTCTCTGCTCTCTTCCTTTTGTGTGAGTTTGTCTCCCTTTGTCTGTTTCCCCTGCATGTGTCTTCCCTGTGTGTTTTGATGGTCCAGAGCAGGTAGGTGTGGTTCCACCCCAGCTGTATCCAGTTATGCTGATCGTGTTGTTTGTTATTAATTATTGTTTCTTTGTTCTTTCCCTCCGTAGTCTCCCGAGATCACGTTCACCGGTCCAGATCCCCGACTGTTCGTCTGTTACCCGTTCCCGTTCCCCTCGACTGTCTCGTCCGTGTTGTACTTTTCCCCTGTAACTGGTTCCCTTTGGTCATTATTAAATAACTGTTTATTCCCTTTATTCTGTGTCCTTGGGTCCGGTTCCTTTGTGTTATTTCCCTGCACCGCTCATGACAATTTCATCTATATCCAATGTTACGATAACACTGATAATATATTTAGCTGGAACTGGAAACAAATGCGTTCACCTTATCCATGTGACATCTTGTTGCAAGCCTCTTCCAAGTGTGCATCGCTCTTATCTGGTTTGTTCCCCTTTCACGTCACGTGTTTCTTGTTTCTATTATGCACATTCCTCTCTGTGATGGGATTTGAAGAAGTCTCTCACACAGGCAGTGATCTCAAGAGACCTCAGCATGCCACTGCGGTTTACACTTAGGGCGCACTCACACTGTCCGTCTGTCCCGCGCCCTGTGCTTTAGGGTCCTTGTCCCCCCCTCCAGGCCCGTTTGTACTCACACTACCTGGGCCTCGGAGAATGCTTCTTGCTGCCTATACGTCATCACGCCGTAACACGTCACACGCATTGATGACGTCATGGCGATGCGTGGCTTTGTTTCCAGATCTTTCCGTAGACCTCTGAGTTTTTGTGCGTCTTGTCGACTGTTTTTGAATCTTTTCATCGACCAAATCTACAGTAAACACTCCACCTCCGCATCACACCAACGTGAACCTTTCACCGCCATTGTTTTAAATGTCCGCGCATGGTCCCTCCTTCTTTTTTCTATGTCCCAACAGGCGCACAGGAAATTACCTCAGAACCGCCGTAGGCCTCATGCTCGTACACGTGCGCACGCTCGTGCTCGTACATGTGCAAACGTGCTTTACAAAAGCCCACGTCTCCCAAACGGGCCTTGGACAGCAAGCGTGCCACTCCTAGACGTGGTACGGTTGCACTCACACTGGTCAAAGGAACTAGACTTTACCCGTAAAACCTGTTTGGGCACGGTACGGATGGATAGTGTGAGTGCACCCTTAGATCTTACAGTTTGAATGTGAACAAAACAAATCTCTACAGCACTAAAAGTAAACTTAAAATCATATTTCTGTTAAAGTACAATAAATACCTTTAATAATGTGTCTCAAGCTGCTGCTAAACCTATTCATGCTCCAGTTTTTTGATACGCCGTGTGCTGTTTTTGTTGCTTAGCCAATAAAAAGCTTGCCCCCCCCTGCATCATTGTCACCATCTCTCATCCAACACGTTCCCTGTGGGGGATCTGCACAGCTGTTCTCTGTAACATCAGGGTGTGCTCGCACTTTCAGCAGGAGCAGAAGAAGAACATCAGCATTACACGGACCAAAGCGCTGAGTAAAAACAACCACACTTAGCACCGTGTTAGTCCTGCATTCACTGGTGTTTTGGCCATTTAAAAAAGGATAGTTGTGATTCTTTGAAGTGCTCTTATCAAAGCCACCAGACTCCATTCATAAAAACAGTCATTTTACGTCACAGAGCACAGGAGTTGCTGGTTTACCGCCGCCTCGATCCGTTGCTTTGTTAGTTCCTAACCCTTTAAAACCCCAAAGAGAGACATTCTCATCCATTCGAGCAAATTACATGGACAATATGGACCAGGAGCCCGGTCCATATTCAACAGAAGGATCCAGAGAACAAAGAGTTAGTGAGCGGCTCGCTCCATAGCTGCTCATCTCATCCGTGGAAGCCTCCATGTTGTTTACACTCAACAGTCTCTTCCTGTTTCACTTAAAGCCACCTCAAAACCAACGCTGATTGGTTCGGTCGCTTGTCAGACTTCTCCAAATTTCTCTGCTGCATGTTACCAGACTGATCTGAGAGTAAAGTACAATGGAGCAAGCAGAATAATAATAATAATAATAATAATAATCAGCCTGTGAATGTTCTCATGTCTCCAGGTCGTCGTTGTCCCCAAAGCAACTTCAGTCAAAAGCAACAGGACTTGGTTATTTGTCAGGAAGACGTTTCACCTCTGATCCAAGAGGCTTCATCAGTTCATGTACGCATCTGACCAGGCTGGGACTGGACCAGGACCAGGACCAGGCTGGGACTGGACCAGGCTGGGACTGGTCCAACTAACTGGTGTGAGATCCAGGTATTTAACCTCTCACAAGGCCGATGATGTCACTGGAACCCTTTGTGCCCCAAGTGCCAACGACCGTCGTTAGAGTGACAGTCGTTGGTTTGGACTTTGTTAGTGCTGGTCCTGGTCCTGGTCCTGGTCCAGTAGTTGATGGGAAGTTGGTTTTGGACTTTGTTAGTGCTGGTGCTGGTCCTGGTCCTGGTCCAGTTGAAGTAGGTCTGGACTTGGTTCGTGCTCTATTGAGTCTGAACGACCATCGTTGGAGTCACAGGAGGACATTTGTGAACAGCTGTTCTTTGATAATAATAATCATTAAATTATCAAAATGTGTCCATAAATATCAACGTCAGTGATGTCTGCTAAATGAATAGAAGTGTTACGTACTGTGAGGAGGTACAAACACATCAAACGGCAACATTAACATGGTGCGTCACTTATACACAATAATAAAATATAATAAATTGCTTCTTTCTTCCATTAAAGGTGGAAAGATTTACATGAAATGGCAAGAAAATAAAGGTGTTTTCCACTTATAGTTTGTATTTTTTCCACTAAAAGTCACTTAAGCAAATGCAAAAGTAGAGAAAGAGGATAAAAACAACACCTAGAGGCTGATGAGGCGGCCTCTCACTGTCTGGGTAAGTAGTTTAAAACCACTTCCCACAGAGGCCCTGGAGGTTTGTGCACCAACCCGACTCTACGCAGCCGCCCATGACTCAAAGTGAGCTAATTGGTTAACACAGCCGGTGCAGCGGCGGCGGCGGCGGCGGAGGCCACTGATCTAATCGTGACAGCTCATGTTCTCCTCCCGTCTCATCTGGAAATGTTTCTTTCCCATGCTCCATCACCCCACCCCCCCCCACCCCGAAACTATCTACCACTCTCCGCAGAAAACACTCCACCCTCCTCAGCTTTAGAGCAATAAACAGGACGAGAGGGTCGTGTGCAAAGAAAAAAGCCGATGAAACGCTGAGAGAGCTCATGGTGACGTTGGCTTCGGACCAGAATCCCACGCTCCAGAGGGAGGGAGGGAGAGAGGGAGGGAGAGAGAGAGAGAGAGAGAGAGAGAGAGAGAGAGAGAGAGAGAGAGAGAGAGAGAGAGAGAGAGAAAGAGAGAGAGAGAGAGAGAGAGAGAGAGAGAGAGAGAGACGCTCTGAACTGAGGTCACCCGCCCGTTTGGGACAAAAACATCACACACATATAGTAAAGCCGATGGTGAGAGATTCCACTTAAAGCTGCATTCTCTCTAATGTCCAGCAGGAAGAGACTCCACTTAAAGCTGCATTCTCTCTAATGTCCAGCAGGAGGAGACTCCACTTAAAGCTGCATTCTCTCTAATGTCCAGCAGGAGGAGACTCCACTTAAAGCTGTATTCTCTCTAATGTCCAGCAGGAGGAGACTCCACTTAAAGCTGCATTCTCTCTAATGTCCAGCAGGGGGAGACTCCACTTAAAGCTGCATTCTCTCTAATGTCCAGCAGGAGGAGACTCCACTTAAAGCTGCATTCTCTCTAATGTCCAGCAGGGGGAGACTCCACTTAAAGCTGCATTCTCTCTAATGTCCAGCAGGAGGAGACTCCACTTAAAGCTGCATTCTCTCTAATGTCCAGCAGGCATAAAACAACAGGAGTGCATAAAATCAGATCAGTCAGAGGGTTTGGGGGCGAATAGCTGAATACTTTATGTTATTTCCAATAAATAACTCAGTCCTAGTCCGGTGTGACGCCATTAACTGTCACTTTTTGTCTCCGTCTTGAGCAGAAGGTGGTCGTGGCGTGATGTATTATGACGGAGGGAAAAGAAAACTCTCCAAAATATATATATAACGCTCCCACGCTGACAGTGTGCTGACCTACGTACCTCTAATTATCACACTGGCAGAATTACATCTGGTGAGTCATAAGCTACTCCTCCAGTTATCCCCCAGAAATGTGATCTGTGTTTGACACGGGGACCTCGTTAACAGCCTCCACTTCGTATCACGTCTCTGAAAATGCCACTTTTGTCTCGGCTCTTCCGCGAGGCTTAGCTTGATTTTCACCTCTGGTGCCCCGTCGCTGCGTCTCTCCGTATGATCCGTAAAGCTGCAGCCATATATATATATATATAAATCCAAGCTGTGCATCTGAAACCACCCCCGCGTTTCCCGAAACAGACTCTCAAGGTGAATCCAGGTGAAAGTGACTACGTGTCACTAGCTGCATCGTGAAGTGTATACAAATGTGGGTGTGGGGGACAGATAATACAGGGGATTTAATGTTATACGTTAAAGAATACGGTGCCTGGCTCCATCTTCCCCCTCGCCTGCATGTGTTTCTGTCTCCTCCAGAGATCATTTATCATCCGACACGTCCTCTCTCCTCTCTCCTCTCCTGCGACACACAAGGTGAGAAAACACCTCCTCCTGTGAAACAAGCTAACACAGGTAGCATCGAGGGTGTGAGCGGTTATGTTTGTGTCTGACTGTGTTACTGTTAACCCACGACATACGAGCAGGAGGTTGTCTTTGACGAATACCATTTCGGGTAATCGAACCAGGGGGTTGCCAGCCAGCGCTAACCTGACTCTCGCCAGATGAGTTTGGCTCCTCCTCGCTTCACTCACACATCTGGGGTCGCTCCATGGGGAAAGTGATTTCAGGAGGCTGGGCCTTATCAAAAATCCTTGCATATGATCAACGTGGTACTTCAACCACTCACATCGAAACCAACCCGCTGATGAGAGCGACGCAGGGAAAAGCCGAACCCGATTGGGAGAAGGGCGAGAACATGGTTTCCAGCACCAAAAGCCTTCAGAGACGTTCTCTGGTTCTTTAAAAGAAGAAAGATTCTCTAGATCGGAAACACGGATGAAACAGCAGCATCCATGTTGGCGCCTGCTTCCTCCATGAGAGACGCCATTGTTGTCTGAATCACAACAGTCGCTTCTCAGCTACGTCACAGCTATAAAGCCCCGCCCGGAGGTCCTGATTGGCTCCACCATTTTTCACTGGGCCCGAAATGAAACAATTCATGTTACTAATTCAGCTTCTTCCCCGGAGTTGTTTGTGCGTTGTCGTCTCGCTGGTCTCTGCTGATGGTGGTGGTGCCTGCTGCCGTGGTCCTGCATGACGCTTCCTGCTGCTATTATAATCTATAACCTTAGCTGTGCTTGTTTCTACTATTCTGCTGTATTAATAAGTCATATTCACATTACTATAGATATTATTATAGTTACTGGAAGTGTGTCTGTCTCTGTCTTTGTCTCTCTCTGTCCATCTGTCCGTCTTTTCTCTCTCTCTCTCTCCTTCTCTTCCTCTCTCCGGTGCAGACAGATGTGCGTCCTCCACAGAGCTGGGTCTGTTCGTTCCTGTCTGTTATAGTGAAGGTTTTCAACGCCACCGTACTCTACGGGGGAATTGTTGGGTCTCTGTAAATCATAAATAAGTTATAGAGTGTGGTCTTTACCTACTCTGTAAAGTGTCCTGAGATCACTTTTGTTATGATTCGGCACTGTTAATAACATTGAATTGAATTGAAGTTAATGAATCCATACGGGGGCTACACGGTGGTGTAGCGGTTAGCACTGTCGCCTCACAGCGAGCCCAGGTTCGCCTTCTGTGTGGAGTTTGCATGTTGTCCCCGTGTCTGCGTGGGTTTTCTCCGGGTTCTCCGGTTTCCTCCCACAGTCCAAAGACGTGCAGGTGTTCGGTTCATTGATGACTCTAAATCACCCGTAGGTGTGAATGGTTGTCTGTCTCTGTTCGTCTCTATGTGTCCTGTGATAGACTGGCGTCCTGTCCAGGGTGGACCCCGCCTCACGCCCGATGTCAGCTGGGATCGGCTCCAAAAAATAAAATAAAAGTTAAATAGTCTGTATGTTCAATATCAGTCAACTGCTGCCATTTTAGATAAAGAACAATTAAAGAATAAAAGCTTTATGACACCATTTCTAAATCACCCGTAGCAACGTGTGACACTGAAATGTCTGTGATAGACCAATAATATAAACTGACCAACTTAAATAATATATAATATATATATATATATCAGTGGCGAACCGTGAGCACTACAGCTGGGCCTTCACCTCACCGCCGAGAAGAAAAAAAATCATCGCGGAAAAAAGCAACAGTACAACGAATTAAAAGGGTTTAACAAGTGCAAATTTAATTAACGATGACAAGGATGTAAACAAATAGACCATAACGTCAATAACATTCTCCGCAACAAGAAACATTCTCAACATTAACTTCGGAAAATCTGGAAATATAAAAGGTCACCCAGAATGTCACCCCGTGACGCTGCGGACACAGAGGCTCAGTTCATCACCTTGGACAGCGCTATGAAATCACGGCGCATGACAAGTCATTCACACATAAATTCATTAGCATTATCAATCTACAATACAATTTCAAAAGTTACACAAAGCTTGTAATACAAAGACTATTTTTTAAAGTTGCAATGAAGTGCAAATGCCTCTCCATGCGCAATTACGCATAGCGCAATGAATACCAATGTCAAATAAATTTAAGTCACAATTTTTACTACTATACCTCCTTAATTCTCCACAGGTAAAGGGACAGACAAGTGAACATGAAGAGAATAAAAACCCTCTGAAAAATCCAACCACACACTTATGATACGTTTGATACATTGATTGATTGATTGATTGATTGATTGATTGATCACATACTGAATTCAAGGCAATTTGCGCTGGGACAACCTCCGCAATAAATACAAATTCCCAAATGTCCACTTGGCCAGTAATCTTAATCCCTTGAAATAATAATCAAGGTGTATTATAACAGAGGCCTACCTTAAATAAACACGAAGTCCATTCGTCGGTCTCTCTTTGTGAAGTGGGCGATGGCGGCGTCATAAAGTTTGACCTTTGATTTGAGCTCCAAAAGAAGTCATTTCTCTATGGACATCAGTGCCAAAGCTCCCAGGCGGTCCTGTCCAGTACTGTTCCTAGCGTGCGTCTTGATGCGCTTCAGAGCCGAGAAAGACCGCTCCACGGAGGAGGTGGACACGGGGATGGTCAGCACCAGGCAGGTGAGGTGATACAGCTGCGGCATGCTCTCAGTCAGCTCTTTAAGAGTCAGAAAGTGCAGCAGGTCTGCTGGGCTCCTTGCCTCAAAGTTTGCCATGTTGTACATGACCGTCAGTTCAGTCTTGAGCCTGGGGAGGTCAAAATGCAGCCCGTAGCTTTCCGTGAGGCTCTGGAACTCAGAGATGGGGAAGTTTTCTCTGTGTGAGGTAAACTTCTTGGGGTCCAGAAGGGCAAGGAACATGAGTTTTTCATGATGATGTTGTCCAGGATTTCACTGTGCAGCCGCTGGTACGCTGCGCGCACATCTCCGACTCTCCGTGCCCTGCGCCCGCTGGGAACCCCGACTTCGCGCACAGTGTCCTCATAGATGGAGTCAAATTCAGAATCTTTACTCTCATCATGTCCTCGAAATGCCAGCTCTTGCTTTCCAAGAGATGAGACGTTTCAGGATTTCTCTGTTATGCCTGACCTTGTTGTTGTGGGCCGTTGTATGATTCCAGCGCTGCTCATCTAGCTGAAGATCAATTCTTGTGTCCCCAAAAGTTTTCAAATTGAACATCGCTTGCAGGTGTGCCGCAGAATCTTGATGTCGATGGGCTGACTTTGTCAGATTTGTAAGGCTGACAAATCCGCCGCTGACCCAGGTGGATGACTTGTCCGTTGTAAAAAGTAAACAACTCCAGCAGTACAGCCTGTTTGTTTCCTTACAACCAGTCATCCATGGATACCGCTGATAATTTTCGGTCTTGAAATGCCTTTCCACTTTCTTAACCTTTTCTTTTAATTCCAGCTCTGGAGTTGGTCTTCCGTTTTTTATTATTTCAAGTTTTTCTGTGAAGGCCCGCCTTGAAAAAGGCGATGCTATCAAGCTAGCCACAACGTCACTCTCGTCTTCCGCCATTTAAATCAACCGCTCTCACCACTCTGCATAGATTCGCTGCTTGGACTTCATGAAGGCCTTCGATCTTTTGTTTAATTCCCGCCCTCTTGAAATCAAACCGTGATTGGTCGATTCGCCCGTCACTCACCACACCAAAACATATAGCTTGGCCTTCCCCGGGATTCGTGAAGTCCTAACCAATGAATGAGCCAGCTAACCTGGCCTTAATAGAGACAGACGATTAGGATTGGATAACAGGTTTTCAGGACATGAACTTGACAGAAAGCTTAATTTTAGAACAAAGATGAAAGAAAATGTATTAATATATTGTATTAAATTGAATGCGATAGAAATGAAAAAAAATATATATTTTTTTTATTGAATACTTCATTATTATTATTATTATTGAATTTATTATTATTTCTTATTTATTTAGGCCTTCTCTGAAGGCGTAGAAGGCCCTGAAGGTTCCCCACTGATATATATATATATATATATATATATATATATATACATATATAAATATATCTAATCCGCTCTCATCTACAAAACAAACCTCTGTTCAGAAAAGTGATAATTCTTTTG
Source organism: Echiichthys vipera (assembly GCF_963691815.1). Taxonomy (NCBI): domain Eukaryota; kingdom Metazoa; phylum Chordata; class Actinopteri; order Perciformes; family Trachinidae; genus Echiichthys; species Echiichthys vipera. The sequence goes on along the minus strand of NC_139830.1, from coordinate 4,027,485 downwards.
CATTAATGCAGAAAAGTCACATAAAGCGTATTGTGGCGCAGCAGAGAAATTCAAATGTGACCTTTGTGTCCGCGTGCGTCCGTGATGCAGAGCTGCGCGGTGACGCTCTGACACGCGTCTGCTCTGAATGCAGAGGCACGGCTCAATATTCACCCATGAGGACGTTTGACTCGTGGAGAAGCAGGACTGATGCTTCTCCGTCTGCAGCCTCCTCCACGCGACACAACACCGCCGTTTGTACCCACCCCCAGAGTGACCCGTGTCCACTCCCCGGGGGGTCCCGTGACCCCTCGTAGCCCCGTGTGAATGAGGGTTTTACCCGCGGAGCCGCGCTGCTGCACCGACGCGGATAAAGACGCTCTGTGCAGAGTTAACCCTCGATTGTTCCCAGAGTGTTCTGTGGATGAACAGATGAACAGAGTGTTTCTCTCATCATTGGGCTGAAGATGAAGTCACCGACGGGGTCAGAGATTCTTCTCTCTCACATTAACGTTTGCAGGGTTTCTCCGCATTTTCAATTTTAAAGGAAATTTGCTTTTCCACACGTCTTTGAGGATTTTTCAGTCAATATTAAACATGTAAATACCAATTTTTAGACGCTTATTATGTAAATAAATGGTTTTAAGTTCATATAAATGAATGAACTCAAGACTTAGAGACGTAAACTTAACTTTATTGATCCTTTAGCATGAACTCCTGCAAGGAAATTGAGTTTCCAGCAGCTTAAAAAACACAAGGGAGGTATAAAAAATACAGTATAGGATAAGCAATAAACACACTCACTCTCACTGTGCGTCCGTCCCGTGCCCCGTGCTTTAGGGTCCTTGTCCCCCCCTCCAGGCCCGTTTGTACTCACACTACCTGGGCCTCGGAGAATGCTTCTTGCTGCCTATACGTCATCACGCCGTAACACGTCACACGCATTGATGACGTCATGGCGATGCGTGGCTTTGTTTCCAGATCTTTCCGTAGACCTCTGAGTTTTTGTGCGTCTTGTCGACTGTTTTTGAATCTTTTCATCGACCAAATCTGCAGTAAACACTCCACCTCCGCATCACACCAACGTGAACCTTTCGCCGCCACTGTTTTAAATGTCCGCGCATGGTCCCTCCTTCTTTTTTCTATGTCCCAACAGGCGCACAGGAAATGACCTCAGAACCGATGTAGGCCTCGTGCTCGTACACGTGCGCACGCTCGTGCTCGTACATGTGCAAACGTGCTTTACAAAAGCCCACCTCTCCCAAACGGGCCTTGGGGGGCAACCGTACTGTGCCTAGGAGCAGTACGGTTGCAACGGTTGCACTCACACTGGTCAAACGAACTAGACTTTAGACGTGAAACGTGCTCGGGCACGGTAGGGATGGACAGTGTGAGTGCGCCCTGAGTTAAACAAATAGGAGTTTTTGTCTGTTTTTTATGTAATTTAATGTGTTTTTAACTGTTTTGTATGTAATTTATTGTGTTTTTGTCTGTTTTATAAGTAATTTAATGTGTTTTTGTCTGCTTTATATGTAATTTATTGTGTTTTCGTCTGTTTTGTATGTAATTTATTGTATTTTTCCAAGTCCCCCATCATTTTTCTCAGTCCTCAGAGCAGTAACGCTCCCGCCCCGACTCATTTTGAACGCTGCGAGCACCTCGGCTGCTCAAATCCAAAGCCTGTTTGTGCAGAGGATTCAAGTGAAGCGGGACTGAACAACCATGATAAAACAGCCCTACTCGCTCTGTGGAGGCCGGCCCAGAGGGGAGAAAAAGGTCTCGCACTGAAGAAAGCAGCCAGGCGAACATATCAAACACAACAGGACACAAATCTACTGGGAGATGATAAGACATACGGAGGGATTTACAACGGCGACAACAACACGGGAGAAAAGAGGGTCAAAGAGGAAGCAGGAGCTTTTCTTATCCCCACTCAAACAGAGAAAAACGAGATATTTGCAACACCTTCACTTCACTGCTTCAACAGATAATAATAAAAGCAAGAAACGCCGTCTACCCTCACAGCCTTCTCCAGAAGACAGGCATTGATTCGCTGTGGCCGCTCCTACGAGCCGGAGATCGGGTAAGAAACGAGCAACGCCACATTTCCAATAATTGCTTTTTCACCTGACTCTCTGTCTGACAGGCTCGAATAACGCAGGTGCTCGATGTGTTGCTGAAAAGTGGCTTTGGGAAATCAGACGTGTGCTGAGTATTTAGGTACAAACGATAAACCCTCACCACCATCAGCAATTAGGGTGCAAAGCAAGTTATTAAGGGCGCGCTCCCACTGTGCCTCCGTCCCGTGCCCCGTGCTTTAGGGTCCTTGTCCCCCCCTCCAGCCCCGTTTGTACTCACACTACCTGGGCCTCGGAGAATGCTTCTTGCTGCCTATACGTCATCACGCCGTAACACGTCACACGCATTGATGACGTCATGGCGACGCTTCGCTTTGTTTACAAATCTTTCGGAAGACAGAACAACAGGGTATTATTAGTTATCATTTGTGTGTGTGTGTGTGTGTGTGTGTGTGTGTGTGTGTGTGTGTGTGTGTGTGTGTGTGTGTGTGTGTGTGTGTGTGTGTGTGTGTGTGTGTGTGTGGGCAGGCGGGGAAGAGTGTCCTGAGTTTCTATGACAAACAATGTTGTGGTCAAACCTCAGCGAGACCTCGTTATTTCTCTCCCAACACGGTGAAAATAAACGAGCCTTGTGAAAGAGGCGAGACCCGGAGAAGGCGGACGGCAAACGCTGGACAGACGAGGCAGTTAGATACTCGTTGGCTGCCGTCTCCGGCTCCTTCGTTTACTTTAAAAACAGTGTGTTTAAAATGTGTTTATTCATTCATTACTTTTTTTAAATTAATTATTTATTTTGAATATTTTTCAAATGCATTTATTTATTAATTATTTTATTCATTAATTTTGACATTTTTATTTATTTATTGCATTACTTATTTATTTGAATATTTTTTTAAATGTATTAATTCACTTTTAAATGTATTTATTTATTCATTAATCTTTAATATTTTTTACATTTTTATTAAATTAAATGAATATATTTTAAAATGTATTTATTCACTTCCAAATGTATTTATTTATTAATTTATGTATTCATTAATTTGTATTTATTATTCCATTTTTATTTAACCTTTATTTAACTTATTTATTTATTAATTTGTTCATTTAACTGCACATTTATTTTGACATTTCTGGAGAAAAAGCTCTCGTCCTCGTGCTCATGAACGAGCTGACACTGTGTCCCTCACAGGTTTCTCCGCAGGCTCTCAGACCCGCGGGCTCTCAGACCCTCAGACTCTCAGACCCTCAGACTCTCAGACCCTCAGACCCTCAAACTCTCAGACCCACGGACTCTCAGACCCACAGGCTCTTAGACCCTCAGACTCTCAGACTCTCAGACCCACGGCCTCTCAGACCCACGGACTCTCAGACCCACGGGCTCGCAGAGAGGACTTGTTGAGCAGCACAAGAAAGGAGCTGTTGTTCAGCCGCGTTAATCCGCCTTTGTTTCCATGAGTCACAGCTGCTCTCGTTGAATAGACAATAAGAAACAGCAGAGCGGTGGATTTACATATTATAAATACTCCGTCTCAGAAGCAATGATGTCTTCCACACACAGAAACCGACTGATACCAAACAGACAGAAGTATTTAGCTATTTATTTTATTTTAAATAATCAGTAATTGACTGATTCTGAACATACTATTTATCTAGTTTTTGTTTTATTTAATTCTTATTTAAAATATTTAACAACTGACTGATACGCATCTCATCTTCAGCCTCTTATCCGGGGTCGGGTCGCGGGGGCAGCAGCTTTAGCAGGGGACCCCAAACTTCCCTTTCCCGGGCCACATTAACCAGCTCTAACTGGGGGATCCTGAGGCGTTCCCAGGCCAGTGTGGAGATCTAATCTCTCCACCTGGTCCTGGGTCTTCCCCGAGGCCTCCTCCCAGCTGGACGTGCCTGGAACACCTCCCTAGGGAGGCGCCCAGGGTTCATCCTTACTAGATGATCCTGAACCACCTCAACTGGCTCCTTTCAACGCAAAGGAGCAGCGGCTCTACTCTGAGTTCCTCACGGATGCTTAACTTCTCCCCCTCTCTCTAAGGGAGACTCCAGCCCCCTCCTGAGGAAACACATTTCGGCCGCTTGTACCCACCACCTGGTTCTTTGGGTCCTGACCCAGCTTTCATGACCACAGGTGAGGGTAGGAACCAGGACTGAGCGGTAGATCCAGAGCTTTGTCTTCCTCAGCTCTCTTTTCGTCACAACGGTGCGGTAGAGCGACTGCAGCTCCGCCCCCGCTGCTCCGATTCTCCGGCCAAACTCACGCTCCATCGTCCCCTCACTCGTGAACAAGATCCCGAGGTACTTGAACTCCTTCACTTGGGGTAAGGACTCATTCCCTACCTGGAGTAAGCAATCCACCGGTTTCCTGCTGCTAGCCATGGCCTCAGATTTAGAGGTGCTGATCCTCATCCCAGCCGTTTCACACTCGGCTGAGAACTGATCCAGTGAGTGCTGAAGGTCACTGACCGACGATGATCAGGAACACGTCATCCGCACAAAGCAGAGACGAGATCCTCAGCCCACCGAACTGCAGCTCCTCCCCACCACGACTACGCATCGATATCCAGGCCAACCCCTCCCATCCTCCCAATCATGCCTCTCCAGCCCCATGCAGGACTCCATTCAGGGTCTCCAAGAAGGCCGAATACTCTGAACTGCTGTTTGGTGCATACACACAAACAACAGCCGGAGTTTTCCCCCCTACCACCCGCAGGCGTAAGGAGGCGACCCTCTCGTCCACCGGGGTGAACTCCACACCCGCCCGGCGCCTCACACCCTGGGCAACTCCAGAGAAGAATAGGGTCCAACCCCTATCCAGGAGTACGGTTCCAGACTGTGTGTGGGGGTAAGCCCCACCAGATCTAACTGGTAGCGCTCCACCTCCAACACAAGCTCCGACTCCTTCCCCGACAGAGAGGTGACGCGCCACGTCCCCAGAGCCTCGGCTGCCCGTGTCTGGTTCGTCGAGGCCCCTCACCTTCACTGCCACCCATGCAGCAGCGCACCCGACCCCAGCAGTTCCTCCTGCGAGCGGCGGGCCCAGAGGATGGAAAGGACGGAGGTGCCACGTCACTTTTTCGGGCTGCGCCGATCGTGGTTAAGATCCAATCGTGGTTAAGATCGTGGTTAAGATCGTGGTTAAGATTGTGGTTAAGATGATGGCTAAGATCGTGGTTAAGATCGTGGCTAAGATCGTGGTTAAGATCGTGGTTAAGATCGTGGTTAAGATCGTCGTTAGTTCATTGGTTAAGATCGTGGCTAAGATTGTGGTTAAGATCGTGGTTAAGATCGTGGCTAAGATCGTGGCTAAGATCGTGGTTAAGATTGTGGCTAAGATCGTGGTTAAGATCGTGGCTAAGATCGTGGTTAAGATTGTGGCTAAGATCGTGGTTAAGATTGTGGCTAAGATCGTGGTTAAGATGGTGGCTAAGATCGTGGTTAAGATCGTGGTTAAGATCGTGGTTTAGATCGTGGTTAAGATCGTGGCTAAGATCGTGGTTAAGATGGTGGCTAAGATCGTGGTTAAGATCGTGGTTAAGATCGTGGCTAAAATCGTGGTTAAGATCGTGGTTTAGACAGCGGTAGACCAGTAACTCCCGTCTTCTCAGATCCATTTTCTGCCAGTAGATGATGTTTATTTACAATTCCTCAACAGTTTTTCATCTACACTGAAACATTTTTCACATAATTTCTCTGAGACTCTGAGTAAACGGGGCCGTCTCTCCTCTGCCTAATCACTCTGACTGGAGTTCACGGCGGCCTGAAGTGCCGACAGCGGCGCCGCGTTGATTAAATCTCCTCCAGCGGTCCAGAATTACTTAAGATAATTACCAAACTCATTTCCATCTCCTGTATTCATTCCATAATGGGTGAGACGCTGCTTCCACAGCATTTCTTTAAAGCGAGCCACCTTCATCATGTGTGTTAGCAGAGAAGGCGCTGACACACACCCAAACACACTCAGCAGGGATCCGATCGTACGGGCCGCTCCGAACTGTTATTGTTCTCCCTCCACACTTCGTTATTCTGTCTGCAAACTGTTTCATGGAGGAGCTGACACCTGGTGTTCACGCTGACAGCTGAGGAGGAGAGATTTTCATTTCCTACTGATCCTCCTCTTTCACACAGCAGCGGGGATCCTCTCTCCAACGCCACAATGTCATTCTCTACCATCTGCTCCCCCCCAGGATGCGTTTTTATAGGTTTCAGGTTTCAGGTTTACAGCGAAGACACGTCAAGGGAGAAGAAAGTCCCTTTGGAATCAAACTTAATGTGGTGATTTAGATGCAAATGTGTTTATCCTCTTGTTGGTACAGATGAGGCGGATCATGGTTGATATATTCAAAAGATGCTTTTTTTTTAATAAACAGAAGTGCGCGCATCCACCATGACGTCATCCATTGGTCTGTAAACATGGATGGATTACTGAACGGGCACAGGCCCAGGGGCCCATAAGGTCAAGGGCCCTGAAAGAAACCCCAAAATGATCATAAAGCGACTGAAAATTACCACAAAGAGACCAAAAAATTAATATAGGGATGCAATACAACCACAAAAAGATGCAAAATGACTAAAAATAGATGCAAAACCACCACAAAAAGATGCAAAATGACTAAAAATAGATGCAAAATCACCACAAAAAGATGCAAAATGACCAAAAATAGATGCAGAACCACAAACAAAAAGATGCAAAATGAGTAAAAATAGATGCAAAACCACCACAAAAAGATGCAAAATGAGTAAAAATAGATGCAAAACCACCACAAAATGACGCAAAATGACTAAAAATAGATGCAAAACCACCACAAAAAGATGCAAAATGACTAAAGATAGATGCAAAACCATCACAAAAGATGCAAAATGAGTAAAAATAGATGCAGAACCACAAACAAAAAGATGCAAAATGACTAAAAATAGATGCAAAACCACCACAAAAAGATGCAAAATGACTAAAGATAGATGCAAAACCATCACAAAAGATGCAAAATGACTAAAAATAGATGCAGAACCACAAACAAAAAGATGCAAAATGACTAAAAATAGATGCAAAACCACCACAAAAAGATGCAAAATGACTAAAAATAGATGCAAAACCCCCACAAAAAGATGCAAAATGACTAAAAATAGATGCAAAACTACCACAAAAAGATGCAAAATGACTAAAAATAGATGCAAAACCACCACAAAAACATGCAAAATGACAGAGCGGGGGGCCTCTTGCATGTCTGTGCCCAGGGCTCCGTTGGCTCAGAATACGTCCCTGCGGGATTCGTTACGGTGAGCGATTGGTGCTGAAAGCCAAACTAAATGGTACCAAATAGAAATACGACCTGGGGGATGATGTGTGCGTAAAGACGGGGACTGTGTCTGGAAACTGCGTCCATGAGAGGGTGAGGAAAGACGTGAGACATGAGTGGATTGTACCCGTTGGCACCCAAAGGGGCAGCGGATGACGGCACGGCGGTGACTCACCCGGACGTTAACACGAGCTCGACGACACGGTGACACACGGAGACACTCACCAGGCCTGAGGTTTCCTCTTCAGCAGGCCCTGTCTCCTCCACTGGGAGTGCGGGCTGAGGTGGTAGGTCAGCTGACGGCACACCTTCTCCATCGCCCCGAGAGAGTCGCCCTCCTGTGGGACGCACGGACACACAGACGCACAGACCGTCAGCTCAATCACAGAGGGTCGTCAGGGGAAGAGAAGAAGCACTCACCGTCCTGTTTTCACACTGTTTTTAGTCATTTTGTCATGTTTTTGTGGTGTTTTGCGTCTGTTTTTAGTAATTTTGTCACATTTTGTGGTGTTTTGCGTCTGTTTTTAGTAATTTTGTCACGTTTTTGTGGTGTTTTGCGTCTGTTTTTAGTAATTTTGTCACGTTTTTGTTGTGTTTTCATCTGTTTTTAGTAATTTTGTCACGTTTTTATGGTGTTTTGTGTCTGTTTTTAGTAATTTTGTCACGTTTTTGTTGTGTTTTCATCTGTTTTTAGTAATTTTGTCACGTTTTTATGGTGTTTTGTGTCTGTTTTTAGTAATTTTGTTACGTTTTTGTTGTGTTTTCATTTGTTTTTAGTAATTTTGTCACGTTTTTGTGGTGTTTTGCGTCTGTTTTTGGTCGTTTCATCACTTTTTTGTGGTGTTTTCATCTGTTTTTAGTAATTTTGTCACGTATTTGTGGTGTTTTCATCTTTCTTTACTTAAAAAAAAAAAAAGACTGCAAATGTGTTCCCATCTCTCCAGATTTGTAACGTTGAACCTTGTCAGTGCAGGTCCTTGTTCTTGTCGGGCCAGATTTGGCCCACGGGCCTGAGTTTGACACCCATGGTCTGGCCAAAATTTGGTCTAGTCTGAATTTGTCGTTCTAGTCCAGCCTCTTTAAGTTCACGCACATGCTAACGGCAGACAAATCTGTAATATTGGTTGCTTGCGTTGTTCATTTCTCCCTAATTTACAGGCCTGAGTTTGACACGCCTGGGCTAAAGGTTGAATGTGTAGAATCTTTATTAAAAGCTATATTTTAAATTTTTTTTTTTATTTAAATAATACACTCACGGGGCGTTTTGAAGGGTACAGAATGAAAGTATTGCTTTTCCGTAAAAAAAATATATTTAGTCTGAATTAATAATGACTTTCTGTCCCGTTTTGTTTCCATGGTAGCAGCCATTAGTGTTGGACGTTGCTGGTTGCCAGGGTTGTCTGTTGTTGGGTGCAGCTACTGTAGGCTGGGTGAAATGGTAATTCGTCCCAGCAGCTGAGTGAGCGGAGACGGGAAACACCAGCCCTCTTTGACATTATTGTTTCTGAAGCTAACAAAAGCAAACTGGCTGAATTTGGTAGCAACTGTTCAACCTGACAGTTTAAGTGTGCGTTAACGGGGTAAAGGTGAAATTACCACTCATGAAAAGTGACTTATCAATTAAAACTTGACATGAAATGAAAGTGTTACTGTAAAAAAAGAAAAAGACGCTTTTGAAAAGGGTATTTTGAAAGAAAAATAGCATATGAAAAGACTTCTGTGGGGATATAAATATGAAATTAAGACACCTTAATTCCAAATTTACATGATTAATAACGCACAGATTGTCTATAAATATACCACGCATCAATCCTCCGTAACATCCCCGTGATGATTCAGGAAATGTGACACTAGAAACGCATGTTTGACTGATTTAAAAGCATAAATAAGTGACGTACATGACCTTTGTACACATGTATGTTCATGTGAAAGGAGATTTAAACGCTGTCAGTGTAAAGGCCTCACAGTAAACGGAGTTAGAGTGAAAGAGAGCGGGACGTGTTCACGCCGTACGCGGCGTTACGACGGAATAAGACGGAGCAGTGAAGCGTTACAGCAGCAGCAGCAGCAGACAGGAGAGAGACACGCGGGGGGATATCATTAGAGGGTTTGAGCACCACTGGAGCAAGGAATTAACACGCAGTCTGTCTACGCACAGGTTTGGATTTGACAGGACGCGCGCGCGCACACACACACACACACACACACACACACACAGACTGAGTGAAGCGGTGAAATCCAACACTTCACGCTGCGTTGATTGGCCGTGTCCATAATCACTGCCTCTTTACCCGGTGAGCTACATTACATTCACTTGGTTCCATTAAGTGTCTGAACGGTATGTTTATGTTTAATGTCGTGCACTTAAACGTGATTAAATGAGACATTATGTTCCTTTTTCAGGTTGATTTTTATTTTGTGTTCCTAGTAGAACGTGTACGTTTCGCTCTGATGCTTTAAAAAAACACCTGTATTCAAACTGTGTCTGAGGGGCTCTGTTTGGTCGCCTGTGTCTTAATTGTCTGTTAAGTATCTATCACAGAGCGAGTTAAAACAACGGTGATCGATCACATGATCCACTAATGAAAGCGCCTGTTTTTGCTGCTTTGCTGAGAAATACGATCTGAGTGTCTGCGGAGACTTTCCCGCGCTAAAATCAAATGTTCTGCACAGTTAGAGACGCTTTTTACGTCGTTCCCCTTCTCTCCTCGAACCTCCTGTCAGTGAGGAGCATGTGAAGGCATCACGCCGCATCTACTGACGTCACACAGTCGACACTGTTCGGTTTCCAAAGGAACTCTGGGAGATGAAGTCCCATCTAACCGCCAAAGAGGCTGCTAGAAACAACGTATCTCACTTCTTACGGATTAAAACTTTAAAGCTACAGTCAGTAAGGGCGCACTCCCACTGTGCGTCCGTCCCGTGCCCCCTGCTTTAGGGTACTTGTCCCCCCCTCCAGGCCCGTTTGTACTCACACTACCTGGGCCTCGGAGAATGCTTCTTGCTGCCTATACGTCATCACGCCGTAACACGTCACACGCATTGATGACGTCATGGCGATGCGTGGCTTTGTTTCCAGATCTTTCCGTAGACCTCAGAGTTTTTGTGCGTCTTGTCGACTGTTTTTGAATCTTTTCATTGACCAAATCTGCAGTAAACACTCCACCTCCGCATCACACCAACGTGAACCTTTCACCGCCATTGTTTTAAATGTCCGCGCATGGTCCCTCCTTCTTTTTTCTACGTCCCAACAGGCGCACAGGAAATGACCTCAGAGCCGCCGTAGGCCTTGTGCTCGTACACGTGCGCACGCTCGTGCTCGTACATGTGCAAACGTGCTTTACAAAAGCCCACCTCTCCCAAACGGGCCGTGGACGGCAAGTGTGCCGCTCCTAGACGCGGTACGGTTGCACTCACACTGGTCAAAGGAACCAGACTTTAGTCTAGGAACGTGTTTGGAGACGGTACGGATGGACAGTGTGAGTGCGCACTAAGTCTGGCAGATCGAGTTCACTCAGTCAAACTTTGAACGTTTACAACTTTCACGCCCCTCCCCCTCTACCACCGAGCTCCTACGCTAGCTCCCATCGAGTGCTCTTCAGTGCGCGTGCACCAGATTCCTGTGAACGTCTCTTCTCTTGTCGATAAACAGCATGGAGTGCACGCTACACAGAGGTAGGCTGGCTAACTCACTCACAGAAAGCATCTGCTAATGTCATTTAGCATATGCCTAGCTTGAGGTGAGTGCCTGTGATATTGTGATGTTCAGTGAATATGATCAACAAATTCTTGCAAACTGCATCTTTAACTAAAGTAAACACCCATAGATTTATATATTTTGTATATTCAATATTATTTGAAGCTCTGGCCACATTTAAAATGAACATCCGACACATGTAACACACACACACACACACACATTCGTCTCTCTCTCTGCTGATCATGGTCCTGCATGACGCTTCCTGCTGCTTTTAACACTATTACTCTATCATTAGTTTTATAAATTATAAATTTGTAGTCTTTATAAATATATGAAAAGTGTCCTGAGATAACTTTTGTTATGATTTGGCACTTTAAATAAAATAAAATCAAATTGAATTGAATGATAGGACGACATTTAAACATGAAATGGAAAACGTTGTATCCGCGCTTTCCCACCATGACACGGTTCTCCTCGCCACTTCACATGACTGATATCTAAATTACAGGGATGTGAAAACTACGTTTGTCGGTTGTGACGCGAAAATGATCATGAATCATAAACGTCTGACGTCTCAGTTTACTCCTCGACGCGGTGAACCCTTCAGGGAATTCATCACGCGGGGAACAGCGGACGAGGAAGCAATTTCAGACAATAGCTGCCGTAATAACAACCCTCAACTGTACCATAACTGTGTGTGTGTGTGTGTGTGTGTGTGTGTGTGTGAGTGTGTGTCTGTGGGTGTGTGTGTGTGAGTGTAAGAGAGACAGAGAGATGCATTTATTCAGGTGGTGAGTCAGGTTTGCAGGTCCCCAGTATCCAGTCTAAAACAGATGGCCACATCAACAAAGACATTCAAACTGAGGTACCACACTGTTATTCAGGTCAGCGTGTGTGTGTGTGTGTGTGTGTGTGTGTGTGTGTGTGTGTGTGTGTGAGTGAGGCAGAGAGATGCACATTGAGATGCATTTATTCAGGTGGCGAGTCAGGTTTGCAGGTCCCCAGTATCCATCAACGTAGACATTCAAACTGAGGTACCACACTGTTGTTCATGTCAGCGCGCGCGTGTGTGTGTGTGTGTGTGTGTGTGTGTGTGATTGTGTGTGTTTTCTGCTTGGTAAAACACTGAGGGGCAGAAGTTGGATGGTAAAGCAGCAAAACAGCATTTTGAGAAAGTGAAATAAATTGATACCCGGAGGGAAGCTGCCAACGGAAATTTCTCATTTTTCAAATTAAATGAAGCGACAACGACGAACGAGAGGAGACAAACTGTGAAGATGTTCTTGTAAATGTGTCTTGTGCGGTCAGACGAAGGAACAAAATAAAAGTTGAGGACGCGTCGTATTTACTGTTTAAATTCACAGTTTGAAATTCACAGAGAAGCAACTCATCTTCATAATTCTCACTTATCTTCTCAGTCCTCGGCTCAGCTGCTCCGCTAACTGTAACTTCATCTCATCTCATCTCATCTTCAACCTCTTATCTGGGGTCGGGTCGCGGGGACAGCCGCTTTAGCAGGCAATTGATGACCGTGTTCCCTTTCCGTGATGCTTTACTTGTGTTAATCGTTTCTTTGTCTCTTTTGTTTTAGGGCGCACTCACACTGTCCTTCTGTCCCGGGCCAAAACCGTTTTTTCAGCTAAAGCCTAATACCTTTAAGCAGTGTGAGTGCCCCCGCTCCGCGTACAACTGCGGACAGCGGGCCGTGAAAGAGGTGGGCTTTAGCAGAGCCATTTGCACATGTACGAGCACGAGCATGCGCACGTGTACGAGCACGAGCACGAGGCCTACGGTGGTTCTGAGGTCATTTATGTGCGCCTGTTGGGACATAGAAAAAAGAAGGAGGGACCATGCGCGGACATTTAAAACAATGGCGGTGAAAGGTTCACGTTGGTGTGATGCGGAGGTGGAGTGTTTACTGCAGATTTGGTCGATGAAAAGATTCAAAAACAGTCGACAAGACGCACAAAAACTCTGAGGTCTACAGAAAGATCTGGAAACAAAGCCACGCATCGCCATGACGTCATCAATGCGTGTGACATGTTACGGCGTGATGACGTATAGGCAGCAAGAAGCATTCTCCGAGGCCCAGGTAGTGTGAGTACAAACGGGCCTGGAGGGGGGGACAAGGACCCTAAAGCCCGGGTCGCGGTGCGGAAGGACAGTGTGAGTGCACCCTTAGTTTCCCGAGTTCTCGTTTTCCATCATCCGTTCGTGGTTCGTCTCCGGATCCCCTCGCGTGGTTTTCCCCTTCGTCTCCACCCGGACCCCGTTCCTGTTTTCCCGTTCCCTGGATTTTGTTTGTTTCTGGTTTTCGTCGATTCAATATCTGTTTAAATCTTACTCATTGTCCGTGTCTGCATTTGGGTCCTGCTCCTTGGAGTTATTCCCTGCACCGTTTATGACGTTTATGGGTCTTCCGGTTCCGGGTCGCTGCTCGTGTGGTCGACCGGTCGGAGCACTGAGCAACCTTTAGCGTTATTAAGCATTTATGACGTTGTTTTATACTTGTTTTATGTATATATTTGTTACTTTTTAGTATATTTTTTCCCTGAATTGCCCCCCGGGGACAAATAAAGTTTTTTGAATTGAATTGAATTGAATTGACATTTTCCGAGTATCTATTTTTTTGACAACCCTAGTACGGAGGAGCGTGTTCACGTCCTGAAGTACGAAGACAAACCACAAACCTTTGACTCATCTTAACCAAGTCATCTTGATGCCCAACCCTAACCCTCTGTGGGTCCACTTCTGGTCGCCGTTTCATGGCATCACGCAGAACGTCATATTGTAAAACACACGATGAGAACACGCAGCTGTGTTTACCCGTCTGAGCTGAGAGGTATTGATGTGTTTTGCACAGACGCCGTTGCTAATGTACAGCAAGAGACGTCTCATCATGTCAGTTAAGCTTCATAAATTGAATTGCGTTGAAGTGAATGACGGAGAGCTCGGGTCGATGCGAACTGGAGCCTCGTGGTTTCACCGTGGCCTTCGCATCCCCTTCCATTTTTCTCCATCTCTCCTTCCCCTTAGTTTCTCCTGCCTCGCTCTCTCTTCCTCTCTCTCGCTCCATTATTGATACAGAACGCATCTCTGAATCTTTCCCAGTCTCAGGAGAACCGGTGACCTCTCTTCTCTCTCCATCCCTCTGCCTTGTTTATCCGTCATCTCTGTTCCTTCCCCTTCAGGCCCAGACGGCTTGATAATGTTATTCTGCGCGGCACAAATGGAGCCATTCCTTTAGGGCTATTTTTCACCGCGTGCTCTGGTAAATTACAGCAAACTGCTCCTCCATTCTGCAGATGAATTGTTTGGATAATTCAATCACGTTGCCCATGTTTCAGCAGGGTGAGGAGGTACGGCGGGGGGGGGGGGGGGGCACCTGGCAGACCGCTGATCCGGATCACATCTGCATCAGATCTGAGGATGGAGTCGATTTAATGAGCGCCGGCTTGATCACAGTGGACGCTGATGTCTGGGGGGGGTTTTGGGTGCGAGTTACCTTCTGCAACTGAAAGTTAGGGCGCACTCACACTGTCCTTCCGCACCGGGCCAAAACCGTTTTTTCGGGTCAAGCCTAGTGCGTTTGACCAGTGTGAGTGCACCCGCTCCGCGCATAACTGCGGCAAGCTGGCCGTTCACGGCCGTTTGAGAGAGGTGGGCTTTTGTAAAGCGCGTTTGCACACGTACGAGCACGAGCGTGCGCATGTGTATGAGCACGAGGCCTACGACGGTTCTGAGGTCATTTCCTGTGCGCCTGTTGGGACATAGAAAAAAGAAGGAGGGACCATGCGCGGACATTTCAAACAATGGCGGTGAAAGGTTCACGTTGGTGTGATGCGGAGGTGGAGTGTTTACTGCAGATTTGGTCGATGAAAAGATTCAAAAACAGTCGACAAGACGCACAAAAACTCAGAGGTCTACGGAAAGATCTGGAAACAAAGCCACGCATCGCCATGACGTCATCAATGCGTGTGACGTGTTACGGCGTGATGACGTATAGGCAGCAAGAAGCATTCTCCGAGGCCCAGGTAGTGTGAGTACAAACGGGCCTGGAGGGGGGGACAAGGACCCTAAAGCACGGGGCGGACGGACGCACAGTGTGAGTGCGCTCTCAAATCCTGTGACCAATCAGGTGGTGGCAGGGCTAATCGGCTCATATCTGACACGTAATGTATCACATACGGATACAAATATTTTCTTTAAGGCAAAGACGGATCGATGGAAGGTCACAGGACAAATGAGAAGCCGAGAAGAGACAGAAGAGGTGCGTAACGGGACGAATAAAGAGGCAAAAGAAATGAAAAGAGAGAGAATCGCAGCAGCTGCAGTGACAAAGCAGCAACGTGTTCAGCTGCCGTACGTATAAACTGGAGTCACGCAGCAATGAATAGACCTTTCACACACTCTATGGAGGCTGCTGTGTGAGACCGAGGAGAAAAGGAGCCCGTTCCTACCAGGATGTGATCAACTGAGCCATGTTCGCCATTGTACAGCGTGTTTTACCTGCGTCATTATCATATTTATTTCATATATTTCATATGAAATCGCTGACCCACGTTATCTTGGGTCAAACTGTGACGCTGTTCACGAGCTGTCGTCATGCAGGCGACTCGAGAGAAAGAAGGTCAGTGAAAGGCTTTTGTGTGTTGATGACGTCTCTAGCATGTCAAGAAAACATCTGAGGGGGAAGAAGAAGAATTGTGAGCTACATAAAGACAGAAACTAAGATATTTTAACCCATTTCGGCTGAAAACACCTGGAAAAAAGGCCTAAAATAACGCCCTAAAATCTGCAGTGTCAACACCTACTAAATAATGCATTTCTCAGGCTCTGTAGCAGATATAAATACAATTCAAAATGTATTTGAGAGCTTATACCTGTGGCTTTCATGAGAAGATGGGTTCATTTGTCCAAATCTTCAATAAAGTTCCAAAAAATTCAACAAACTCAGGAAATAGAGAAAAAAAAGCCTTTTTTTGCCTTTAAGGAAAAGGAGAGTTGAAAGAGGAAATGGAAATGGCCTCAACACACTGCCCCAAGCAGAACTAATTATTAAAACAAATGTAAAACATAAAGTGCACTTGTATAAAGTGCCATATCAGCAATAAAATCGCTTGTGCTATTTTCAAGTTCGCTCCCTTCACTGGCTCCTGAGCTTAGTCGTCCTTCATCATGATGTCAAAGCTCCGTAAAAGACCCATGTAGCATCGCGGCACTCCCATGTTTATATTCTGGTGAGTTTAATTTGCCAAAAGACCGGAAATAGGCGGAAAAACAAATACAAATACTACAAAATGGCAGATCCGCTTTCCCAGCTTTATTGGTAGAATAACGCAACAGCGCCCTGGAAAGACGATGCGATTCAGCGACTTCTGTCTGAAGGGTCGACACTGAAAACTTGCAAGAGACTCGGGTGTTTATGGTCAAATTACGACGACACGTCTACCTGACCACAGCGTAATCTCTCTCATGTCCTGCCTCCTGCACGCTCCACCTAGACACCACCCCTCGCCTGAACCAAACCGACTGGGTCCGCAACATTACCATCATGACATCTTTGGGATGCTGTGAGGCCTCCATTGGTCAGAGGTCTATAAAGGCGCACTATAAGTCCATTTACCATTTACTTTTGAAGGTTAAATATGTGGAATGAGCAGAACAGCGCCATCTAGTGTCGCAAGATTGTAGTCGCAACAAAAAAATGTTCGTTGCCCAGTAGCCTACAGGAGACCAGAGTCTGTTTTAGCCTGTGTGAACCCGTCCCCTCCTGCAAATCGCACCATAAAAACAAGTATTAGGAGGACAGTTAGCGTTAGCCGTTACAGCTAAGTAAACATGGAAGTTAGCTTCCCGATCAAGGAGCAGCGTAGCCATGTGGGCGTGCGTTTGAATGGCGTTCCTCTCCTTTCTCTCAGTCCATGGAGTGAATGCTCGGCCTATAGTGACTCTGGTTGTTGCCCGCCATCGCTCACTCAGCAAATAAGGGACAAATAAGCAGCTGCATTTCACCCAGTGCCCGCCTACAGTAGCTACACCCAACAACAGTCAACCCTGGCAATCAGCAACGCCCAACGCTATTGGCTGCTACAATGGAAAGAAAACAGGACAAAACCTTTAAATATTTAGGTCAGTCCACATTAGCTCTTGAAAGAGACTTGTGTGGCGCTGGAGAGTTCAGTGTCGTTTGATCAGACATCAGACGTCTTTAGATGGTACGGAGCGATTCTGGTAACTTTGAGCTAACTATTTCAACTGTTTGTTCATTACTTTTTTAGCAAACTAATGCAGATGTAGACAAAAACTCCAGTCATCTGTGAGTCTGGCGGCTTTAACGAGAGCAAAGAAAGGCTTCAGTTCCCCCGCGTCCACTTAAACTGACGGCAAGGTAAAGCTGTGGAAATATTCTAAATACAGCATCGTGTTTAAACTGATCTTTTGAAATACGTTCATATAAATGTGATATGTTAAAGTGATAATATAATGTGCAGGAAATGCATTTTCCAATAACTCAACACTTTGCATTTCATTAAAACCAATATAGTCTCTTCCAAATGTTGACCTTTAATGAAACACTGTGCGTTAATCCTGATTTAATTGGATGATGAATATGATGCAGTTGGATTGATTTACCGTGGAATCGATCAATAAAACCTCGGGCGTCTGTGAGAAGAACTCCTGCTGCATTGAGTTTAATTTACATACTTTTGGATTAAACAACTTTGTTTAGATATTGAAATATAGAATATTCTTTGCTGCCGTTTGTGGCATATAGTTAATGTTTTGATTGATTTAATGAGTGATTCTCTTTTTGTTATTTGTTTCTGGTTCTCCGTCTCTTTCTATCTCTATCACCCTTTTTATTTTCAGTGTTTACAAATTGATTAATTATCCAAGATACTGGTTTTATGCTGATGATGATGTAACGTATGAACGAGTCCAGAGCTCCTCAGATTAACATTCATTGTAATAACGCTAGTAATTATTCACGTCTTTGGACTGTGGGAGGAAACCGGAGAACCCGGAGAAAACCCACGCAGACACGAGGAGAACATGCAAACTCCACACAGAAGGGCCCAAGCCGGGATTCAAACCAGGAACCCTCTTGCTGTGAGGAGACAGTGCTGACCACCACATCACTGTGTCACCCCGATAGTAATTATGATAGGTAAAAAGGGTCTTGCATGGCCTTATAAGATGCTTAATAACTGATAAGTGTTAAAAATAGAATCATAAATACGTTTATTGTTAGATTATCAGACATTTATAAGCACTTTAACGACATTTTTATGCCCTTTTTCACAGTTAACTCTGCAAGTCTTTATGTTTTTTACTCTTTTTTGTAATTCATATTGATCGTGATGAAGCCAAAACCTAACCAGAGAGGATTAACATGCGATTAATGATTATATTTCCACTTATGCCCCACAACAACTACCTGAATCCATAAATCCTGTCCCTCGACTAAACAGGTTTCCATTTTCTTTGATTGTGTAAACTAGTGTACAGGTGTTTATATTAACCAGACGGATGAATGAGGTGGGTTAAGATGAAGTTAATTTAATCAATTCTCTGTTTTCTGGACTTGAATCCTGGCCGATCTCTTCATGTGCATGTTAACAACAGCATCAGCATGGACTGTAAACAACGCAACGGGCAGAACACAACAACAGCAACATCCTCGGCCACAGCTGCGACACAGTGGCAGCTGGAAGTGAAGCAAACGGTGCAGAAAATGAGCAGCACTCAGTGGATGTCGTGTTGGCGAAAACAACACCCTTAAAGGGAGAGTTTTGATTTATTTTTGAAGTGGGGTCGTTTGAGGTTCTGAAGCAGATAGACACAGAAACTAATACATGTTCTGCTGCGGACAAGGGCAGCAGCTAAACGTGTTTTATCTCATCTCTTATCCGGGGTCGGGTCTCGGGGGCAGCAGCTCTAGCAGGGGACCCCAAACTTCCCTTTCCCGGGCCACATTAACCAGCTCTAACTGGGGGATCCTGAGGCGTTCCCAGGCCAGTGTGGAGATCTAATCTCTCCACCTGGTCCTGGGTCTTCCCCGAGGCCTCCTCCCAGCTGGACGTGCCTGGAACACCTCCCTAGGGAGGGTCTCAGATCGATGAGTAGCAGACGTGAACGAGACAGTAGCAGACGTAAACAACACAAAGGTGTTATCGCAGACTGCAGAGATTATAAAGGTGCTGCAGATCACAGGGCCTGAACTCTGCCGTGAGCGTGCGTTACAACGCTGAAGGGGCTCTAGAGCGGATTTTTCCAGATGTCCAGCGAGACAACTGTGATTCAGAAGAGGAAGTGGAGGATGTATCAGAAGAAGAAGATGGGGAGGAACACAACCCAGAGCATGAGGAATCATCTTCAGAAGAAGAAGAAAAACCTGAAGCTGAAAGAGAGACTTGGCAACATAACATGGTCCTCAGCAGCATGTGACCAACACGGCAGGCACGCAGAACAAAACGTCATAAAGATGACCCCAGGACCCACAAGGTATGCCGTTTCTCATGCCCATGACATTGTCTCTACAGTCTACCTGAGAATTATCACACCAGCAATAGAAAAAAAGCAAGCCAGCAAAATATGGGATCAAGTCGTGGGTGGCTTGCGATGCCAAATCAAGCT
The DNA here is from genome assembly GCF_963691815.1 of Echiichthys vipera. Taxonomy (NCBI): domain Eukaryota; kingdom Metazoa; phylum Chordata; class Actinopteri; order Perciformes; family Trachinidae; genus Echiichthys; species Echiichthys vipera. The sequence goes on along the minus strand of NC_139830.1, from coordinate 4,007,782 downwards.
ATGCTTGGAAAATGCAAGTCTATACCGGGAAGCCGACCAGTGGACGCCCCGAGCAGAGCCAGGGGATGCAAGGGTTTACTTAAGGCGGGTCATTTTGACCCGGAGGACACAGGGTGAATACAGAAAATGAGGACAACAGGAGGGTGAAATAAATAAATAAATAAAATGCAACCCGCTTTAGGGCGACGGTGTTTCAACACGATGCACCACGCTGCAATAATACATCAGGCCTCCATCTTGGTGTTTGGCGAGGTCTCGGCGCGGTCAAGGGGAAACATGTCACAGACACACATCACTCGAACAAAAATGACCGACAATTATCTTATCATGAAAAGAATGAGCGTCACTTAAGTCAGGAGGAACGATATCTAGGAATAAAAAGCCGGTTCTCAGACCTGCAGGACTTTTAACCCTCCTGTTGTCTTCGGGTCAAAATGACCCGCCAAAAAAAATCCCCTAAACGATATTTAATATTTTTTTAACTTAAAATTGTAAGACTTTGCCTAGATCGGCACCAACAGTAGAGAAAGTGAAATGTTGCTTTCATTCACATTTCCATGTGAGCTGTACAAAAAAAGGTACAAAGGTCGTCCTGGGGTCAAAATGACCCGTGAGGCACAAAGAGTTGAACTCAAGGTCACAGAGTTATTTACAAACCACTGAATGTTACAATGTTTGAGTTGTTTTAATCAGAAGCAGACGTAAACAGGACAGATCATGGGGTCTTCTCATGGACTGTTGTGCCTTTGATCAGTCTCAGATCAATGAGTAGCAGACGTGAACGAGACAGTAGCAGACGTAAACAACACACAGGTGTTATCGCAGACTGCAGAGATTATAAAGGTGCTGCAGATCACAGGGCCTGAACTCTGCCGTGAGCGTGCGTTACAACGCTGAAGGGGCTCTAGAGCGGATTTTTCCAGATGTCCAGCGAGACAACTGTGATTCAGAAGAGGAAGTGGAGGATGCATCAGAAGAAGAAGATGGGGAGGAACACAACCCAGAGCATGATGAATCATCTTCAGAAGAAGAAGAAAACCCTGAAGCTGGAAGAGAGACTTGGCAGGATAACATGGTCCTCAGCAGCATGTGACCAACATGGCAGGCACGCAGAACAAAACGCCATACAGATGACCCCAGGACCCACAAGGTATGCCGTTTCTCATGCCCATGACATTGTCTCTACGTTCTACCTGTTTATCACACCAGCAATAGAAAAAAAGCAAGCTAGCAAAATATGGGATCAAGTCGTGGGTGGCTTGCGATGCCAAATCAAGCTATGCTTTGGAAAATGCAAGTCTATACTGGGAAGCCGACCAGTGGACGCCCCGAGCAGAGCCAGGGGATGCAAGGGTTTACTTAAGGCGGGTCATTTTGACCCGGAGGACACAGGGTGAATACAGAAAATGAGGACAACAGGAGGGTTAAATAAATAAATAAATAAATAAATAAAATGCAACCCGCTTTAGGGCGACGGCGTTTCAACACGATGCACCACGCTGCAATAATACATCAGGCCTCCATCTCCATCACTCCTCTTCCCTTTCAGCATTATTCGTCCACCACAGCTGCTTCTGCTGCTTCTGCTGCTTCTGCTGCTTCTGCTGCTTCTGCTGCTTCTGCTGCTTCTGCTGCTTCTGCTGCTTCTGCTGCTTCTGCTGCTTCTGCTGCTTCTGCTGCTTCTGCTGCTTCTGCTGCTTCTGCTGCAGTGTTTTCTTTCTTTGCCTCTCTCTGCCTCAATGACAGACTGGACCACATGAATGAACACACACAAGAGAGCTGTGCTTCCCTCAAGGACACACACACACAGACACACAACCACTTAGAGCACTTCCGTAACCTAATAGTGTCAGACAAAATGAGTCAGGGGATCATCTGATAGCACCGACGAGATGAATCACGCCTGTCTGTGTGTGTGTGTGTGAGCGCGTGTAGTGGGGTGATGTCGTTGCGCCATATTATGAACAAGGCAGTGAAGCGCAGACTATTATTTTGAAGGGTAGCGTTTTGTGATGTCATGTTTTTTTATTTCGTTGAGTTTTATTACTATGAGAGGAAATCGTGTAATTGTTAAATGTTCATATTAATGTTTTGAACAGTAATGTATACCAGGGAAAATGTCGGATAATTACCGGAAGTATAGCAATGTTTTATTTTCTAAACCTGTACTTGATGCGTTCTGTCGGGTTGCTACTTCCTCTTTCGTCCGTGATTGTCCCAGAAAGAGCACAGAGAGCGTAAATTAGAAAACCTGTGAACATCTGTGAATGTTTCTGCTCAATAATGCAGGTACAAAGGTAGACCCGGGAATAAACTGTTGAAATCATCCAGGAGTGTGTCTTTGGGCGCACTCACACTGTCCTTCTGTACCGGGCCAAAACCGGTTCTTCAGCTAAAGCCTAGTACGTTTGAGCAGTGTGAGTGCACCCGCTCCGCGCAGAACTGCGGACAGCTGGCCGTCCACGGCCCGTTTGGGAGAGGTGGGCTTTTGTAGAGCACGTTTGCACATGTACGAGCACGAGCGTGCGCACGTGTACGAGCACGAGCACGAGGCCTACGACAGTTCTGACGTCATTTTCTGTGCGCCTGTTCGGACATAGAAAAAAGAAGGACGGACCATGCGCGGACATTTAACAACAACAACAATGGCGGTGAAAGGTTCACGTTGGTGTGATGCGGAGGTGGAGTGTTTACTGCAGATTTGGTCGATGAAAATATTCAAAAACAGTCGACAAGACGCACAAAACTCTGAGGTCTACGGAAAGATTTGTAAACAAAGCCACGCATCGCCATGACGTCATCAATGCGTGTGACGTGTTACGGCGTGATGACGTATGGACAGCAAGAAGCATTTGCACTGTGAATCTGAGGGGGTCATGTCACCCCCACCCCCCCACCCCCCTCCGTCCCAATGCCATCTGCGTGCATGCTTGGAACGATGTTTGAGCGCTGCTTTGATGGTAGACGGATTAAATGTGCAGCTGAGATGAGGCGCGTCAAAGTACCGCGTTGGAAAAAAGGGGTAAAAATGAGTGGGTGTCATTTTTTCATCACTGCAGATCTGAACTCATAAATACCTGTGACCACTGCAGAGTAAATTTGTCACGGGAGCGATTGCCATTTGTAACCTTTCCTGCTGAAATCAAAGTACGGATGTTAGTGGGTTTATTGTCCAGCAGGAAAGGCCTTTTGGTTAAATCGCACTGTAACCGTGGAAACTCCTGATAGGACGAATGCAAAGTCTGGTTTTCCCTTTTTACGATGCATCTAATTAACCTTAAATTAGATCCTGATCGTTGCTCTAATGACTCCGGGCTGTTTTACCTGCTAAAGTCACTATCCGGCTGTGAAGTCGTGACGTAACACCCTTTCAAAATAAGATTTCCGGGTCCAAGCCTTGTATTTCTACAACGCCGCAGTGCCGGGTTCCCCGTTGTTTGAACAGATCTGAGTTTTAAAAAACAACGTAATTGTCATTTTACCTCTTTGAATGGATGAAAAAGACGTCTAACTGACCAAACAGATGATCGTAATTGTTCATGTTGTCTGTTTTTTTCTTTAACGGAGCGTTTGGACCTGGAAATCGTATTATGAAAGGGTGTTACGTCAGACTTAACGGCTGGATTGCGTTTACCACACTCCTTACGAGGCCTTTGATGCTTTTCAGATGGAAACAACAAGCTCCTCATCCTTTTCTCCTCTCAATCTTTTTTCACAGTATGGAGGCCCTTTCTCGACTTTTATGACTCATCACAGGAGCCCCTTGACAATGAATAGGCTGCACTGCACGTACGATTGATCGCAGCAGTGGACACTTTAAAATCTAATATATGAATTTATTTTGAGTCTTTATTGGTTAGGTTGTCTTTGTGGTTGTGTTTGCTTCTGTTTTGTTATTCCCCTTTCTCTGTATTTTTCCTCTCTGAACCCCAACGTGTGCTTTATATCCTGTAAACCTGTGGGTGGGAGGGATGGGAATGGTGAACCCACTGTCAGTGCATCCGCTGAACAATGCACTTCTACATTTTAGACATGAATGTATACAATGAAGTGATGTGCATGTGTTTTTTTTCATCTCTGTGATATAATACTTGTTAAAAACCAATAACACATATTTACAAAAAGCCCACAAAATAGATAAAAGTTAGATGATTCTACCGTCTTGGGGCAGTGGACATATCGTGCCAGGCTGATAATCAGGTCGTGCGTGATGGGATCAACCAGGTTTCTGAAGCTGGCGTAGCGGTACAACACGTCGTCCAGAGAGGTTGACTCCATGCCCAGGTCCTGCACACACAAACACAAACACATTAAATTAGACCATCATGTTCTCACTTATCAAATTGTCCATAAAGTATCGGCAAAACTCATAAAAGCAAGGTCAGGGAATCCATTTATCATTAAAACACAGTAAAGCACATAAACTACACTTACTATTAAGGACACACACACTGTGTTTTGTCCTTTAAAAGCAAACACAAACAGGTACAAATTCATTCACGCACAAAGAGAGGAGAATAAAATATGTAGCGTAGTGAGTAAACGTCAGTAACCGTGAGGGATCCTTTGTATGCTTGTAGGGCTGACTTACACTTAAAGTGTAATTCCTTTGCAAAATCATCTAATGGTGTTTTTCGGCACTTACACTCATCAAATAAGCCGTCGAGACAGTTTTTTTTGTGTAACAACTATTAACGGAGAAATCCAGGAGAGTCGCTACCAGTGATTAGCTCGGGGCAGTACGGTGAAGGCATTCAAAGGTCTTTTTTAACCACTAATGCTGCTGAAAATAACAGCAAACCTCTGCAGCAGCATGAGAAGAGTCCCTACACACACAACAAAGCACCAATGGGCTCCTTCCTTTGGGATTGACTTTGGTAATCCACTAGAATGGACTTTACTATGAGAGGAGCTGGTACAGGGGCCAGTAGGTAAGTCTTTAAAACACTCTTTTAATAAACTCTGGGTTCACTAACTACGTTGTAACTAGCTCTAACTGGGGGATCCTGAGGCGTTCCCAGGCCAGTGTGGAGATATAATCTCTCCACCTGGTCCTGGGTCTTCCCCAAGACCTCCTCCCAGCTGGACGTGCCTGGAACACCTCCAGCCCAGGGTTCATCCTTGCTAGATGCCCAAACGACCTTAACTGGCTCCTTTCAACTCATAGGAGCAGCATCTCTACTCCGAGTTCCTCATGGATGCTGAACTTCTCACCCTCTCTCTAAGGGAGACTCCAGACCCCCTCCTGAGAAAAAACATTTCGGCAGTTGTACCCGAGACCTCGTTCTTTCGGTCCTGACCCAGCTTTCATGACCACAGGTGAGGGTAGGAACCAAGATTGACCGGTAGATCGAGATCGCTTTGCCTTCTGGCTCAGCTCTCTTTTCGTCACGGTGAACGTTTTTTTTCCGGTCAATGGTGCGGTAGAGCGACTGCCAAACTCACGTTCCATCGTCCCCTCACTCGTGAACATGATCCCGAGGTACTTGAACTCCTTCACTTGGGGTTAGGACTCATTCCCTACCTGGAGTAAGCAATCCACCGGTTTCCTGCTGAGAGCCATGGCCTCAGATTTAGATCCTCAGCCCACCGAACTGCAACCCCTCCCCACCACGACTACGCCTCGATATCCTGTCTATGAAAATCACAAACAGGATTGGTGACAAAGCGCAACACCCACCGGGAACAAATCCGACTTACTGCCGAGGATCCGGACAAAGCTCTCGCTTTGGGTGTACAGAGATTGGATGGCCCACAGAAGTGACCCCCTCATCCCATACTCCTGCAGCACCTCCCACAGTATCTCCAGTAGGACCCGGTCATATGCCTTCTCCAGATCCACAAAGTACATGTAGACTGGATGGGCATACTCTCAGGCTCCCTCCAGGATCCTCTCGAGAGTGAAAAGCCGTTCCGTTGTTCCTCTTCAATCTGAGCTTCTACAGGACGAACCCTCCTTTCCAGCACCTTGGAGTAGACTTTACCAGGGAGGCTGAGTAGTGTGATACCCCTATAATTGGCACAAAACCTCTGGTCCCCCTTTTTAAATAGGGGAACCACCACACCTGTCTGCCACTCCCTTGGCACTATCCAAGACTTCCACGCAATGTTGAAGAGGCGTGTCAACCAAGACAGCCCCTCCAAACCCAAAGCTTTCAGCATTTCTGGATGAATCTCATCAACCCCTGGGTCTTTGCCACTGTGGAGTTGTTTGACTACCTCAGTGACTTCCGCCAGAGATACTGACAATGATTCCCCATCAGCCTCCAGCTCTGCCTCTAAAAAACAGGGCCTGTTAGTTGTATTAAGGAGTTCCTCAAAGTGCTCCTTCCACTGCCTGATTACCTCATCAGCTGAGTTCACCAGCGTCCCGTCCTTACTGTAAACAGCTTGGCTTCTCCGAACTCCTCCCACACCCGCTTCTTTGCCTCTGACACAGCAGAGGCTGCAGCCCTTCTGGCCCGTCGGTACCTTGCAAGTGCCTCCGGAGTCTTCTGGGATAACATATCCCGGAAGGCCTCCTTCTTCAGTCGGACAGCTTCCCTGACCACCGGTGTCCACCACGGTGTTCGAGGTATACCGCCCCTTGAGGCACCTAAGACCTTGAGGCCACAGCTCACAGCTGCAGCTTCAGCAATGGAAGCTTTGAACATTGCCCACTCCGGTTCAATGCCCCCAACCTCCACAGGGATGCCAGAAAAGCTCCGCCGGAGGTGTGAGTTGAAGGTCTCTCGGACAGGGGCCTCCTCCAGACATTCCCAGTTCACCCACACTAATTGTTTGGGCTTCTCTGGTCCGTCCAGATCTTCCCCCATCCTCTGACCCAACTCATCACTAGATGGTGATCAGTTGACAGCTCTGACCCTCTCGTCACTCGAGTGTCCAAAACATACGGCCTCAGATCAGATGATACAATCACAAAAACGATCATCAACCTTTGGCCTAGGGTGCTCTGGTACCACGTACACTAATGAGCATCCTTATGTTCGAACATGGTGTTAGTTATAGATAATCCGAACTAGCACAGAAGTCTAATAACTGACGACCACTCGGATTTAGATCAGGGAGGCCGTTACTCTCAATCACGCCTTTCCAGGTGTCTCCATCATTGCACACTTGGGGGTTGAAGTCTCCCAGCAGAACTATGGAGTGCACAAACAACAGTGAGAGTTTCCCCCCCCCTACCACCCGCAGGCGTAAGGCTGTGATCCAGGCAGCAGCTACATTCAGCAGCAGAGCTTAATACACAGTCTGTGATACACTACGATAAAAAGAACCGTCCCGTTGGTTCTTACAGGAAACAAGACTTGAACATTTTTAATCTGATTAACTGGAAACGTGACATTTAATGTGAAATCCGATAAGCTTCACACTAAAGTCATCGTCTTTACTACCTCACTTTTTAATGTTTTTATATTTATTATATTGATTTATGGTCATCTTTCTACCTCCACCATCACAGATGTATATACATACACACATTATGGTGATGTTTCACGCTCAAACACACTTTTCACTGTTGGTTTCAAATCTCTCAATCATCTGTGTTTGAAGACACGACAGCCTCAGTGGTTTTAGACACTTCCAGAGAACATAGATGACTTGATAGAGAGCCTGACGCTTCAAAGTTTCCTATGATGATGAGATAAAGAAGAAGTCACAAAGGAGGAGCTGCTGACGAGGGTCGACCCAGAGCTTATGAGGGGAGTGGTGTCAGTGTTTGTGGACACTCACAAGGAGACCTCAGAGCAGAATGGCTGCAGTCGCAGAGCTCTCCTTCCTGCTGTTCGCTCTCATCAACAACATTCATGCAGAACAACTCATCACCATCAAAGAGGAGGGGGACTCTTACACCTTCAGCCTCCCGAAGGCGGCCAACTCCTGCCTGATCTCCAGATTTGTTGGTGAGGAGAAGCTTGTCCTGTGGAACACCTCTGACCTCTGGTCCCAGAACTCCACAGTACCTGAAGACTTGGAACGACGACTTGTCAGCACGCCGAATATTTCTTCTTACACGATTCACGACCTGACCCATTCAGACTCCGGCCTGTACCAAGAGGAGTGTTGGACTGAGGGCAACGTGACTCATGAGAGAAACTACAATATTACTGTTTGTAGTTCAAGAGACGAGAAAGTAGTTATTCCCTCATCACTTGGAGAAACAGTGGACCTGCCATGTTTCAGAGCGGCTGACAATCTGGATGTCCAGTGGCTGAAGGCTGATTTAAAATCTAAAGAAATGTGGACCAGAGTTTTTGGGGACAATACGACGTCAGTGATGGACGAAGTTAGGGGAAGATACCAAGTGGAGACAACCTCATCAGCTCTTCGTGTATCCAACATCAAAGCAACAGACTTTACCAAATACACCTGTCTGGTGATGAACCAACAGCAGTGTGTTAGCAGCTGACCTGTAGAGTTGGATCTAGTAGAAAAGGTAATCTACGGCTCAGTAGAAGAGACGTCTGTGTTGCCGTGCACTGCTGCTGATGTCACTGATGACCAGCCCCCACGATGGATCAAGGATCAGGAAACAGGATCCTTCACTGACCTTGAACAACAAAACCAGACTGTGACTGTGGACCAAAACTACTCGCTGGTGTTTTCATCACTAACATTAAATCACTCAGGTCTGTACTACTGTGAAGAATCTAACAGAGTGCAGGTTTATCGTCTGGTGGTGTGTCCTAAATTTGCCCCACCTGCTGTAGAGCTCTTCTCAGAGGGAGAAGACGTCACTCTCAGATGCAGAGATTTTGAACAGGGTCAGTTGCACGGTTGGTTCATAATGTCGAACCGAACAGAAGGAAGAACAGTTCTTGTATCGTCTGATCTGAGCAGAGTGAACTGGTATGAATCTAATGGGAGCCTGGTTATCTCTAATGTCTCACTGGCAGACACAGGGGCGTACTGGTGTGCAGTTACTGACTCATATTTTCAGTGTGTGTCAACGACCAGAACGGTTCTAAAGTACAGAGAGCCCTTTAAAGGTCCCTCCATTTTCTACATAGTGAGATGCTCAGTGCTCAGTGTTCTGTTGCTGATGCTCTGTGTCGTTGTAGTCGCTGTGAACCTCTGGGCCAAAAACATCAGAGAGAGAGTTTGAGACCTATAATTTTCCCAGTTGAGAGTTCATTTGTCTGATTCTCAGAACACCACATGAATGCAGCACAATGGCCCGATCTTGCAACATAAGTAAAAAGGTCTCTGCTGATGGTGGTGGTGCCTGCTGCCGTGGTCCTGCATGACGCTTCCTGCTGCTATTATAATCTATCACCTTAGCTGTGCTTGTTTCTACTATTCTGCTGTATTAATAAGTCATATTCACATTACTATAGATATTATTATAGTTACTGGAAGTGTGTCTGTCTCTGTCTTTGTCTCTCTCTGTCCATCTGTCCGTCTTTTCTCTCTCTCTCTCTCTCCTTTTCTTCCTCTCTCTGGTGCAGACAGATGTGCGTCCTCCACAGAGCTGGGTCTGTCTGACGTTCCTGTCTGTTATAGGGAAGGTTTTCGTCTCCACTGTACTCTACGGGGGGATTGTTGGGTCTCTGTAAATCATAAATAAGTCATAGAGTGTGGTCTTTACCTACTCTGTAAAGTGTCCTGAGATAACTTTTGTTATGATTTGGCACTATAAATAAAACTGAATTGAATTGAAAATAATGCTCATGCTTTGATGTCCTTCCTTGGACCATGCTTCATCCTTCCACCATGTTTCATGATGATCCAGCCAGGAGTTTTTACTGTAATCACGCTGAAAAAGAGACAAACCAAAAAAACAGACCAATAGAAAACAGAACTCTCTTGGTGGAGACAATAAGGCATATAAGTACCCTAAAGTTTTAACTACCCAACAGAAATAATAATACTGATGATAATAATCATGTTAATAGAAAGTAAGGGCGCACTCACACTGTCCTTCTGGCCGGGGCCAAAACCGTTTTTTCAGCTTAAGCCTAGTACCTTTAAGCAGTGTGAGTGCACCCGCTCCGCGCACAACTGCGGCCAGTGGGCCGTCCACGTGGGCTTTAGCGGAGCCGTTTGCACGTGTACGAGCACGAGCACGAGCCCTACTGCAGTAGCGTTATGTGTGCCTGTTCGGACATAGAAAATAGAAGGACGGACCATGCGCGGACATTTAACAACAACAACAATGGCGGTGAAAGGTTCACGTTGGTGTGATGCGGAGGTGGAGTGTTTACTGCAGATTTGGTCGATGAAAAGATTCAAAAACAGTCGACAAGACGCACAAAAACTCCGAGGTCTGTGGAAAGATTTGTAAACAAAGCCACACACACGCGATCAATGCGTGTGACGTGTTACGGCGTGATGGCGTATGGACAGCAAGAAGCATTGGCCGAGGCCCAGGTAGTGTGAGCACAAACGGGGCTGGACGGGGGGACAAGGACCCTAAAGCACGGGTTGCGGTGCGGAAGGACAGTGTGAGTGATAAGATACTAAGATACTGGGAAACTAGGATGATTAGACTGAAAATAACAAATAAAAGGTCTGAAGGGTCAGAAGTCGTCCTTTGATCGTGACAGGGTTCAGATGTCCTCTTAGTTTCTATATTAGTTATATTTTATATTATATCATAGCACATTATATTGTATATATTGTATATTCTTTGTCTTTGTCTTTGTTGTGTATATCTGTGATTATAGAGATCAGTGCTTTGGGCTGCAGCCTGACCCACAGGAGGGGGCTGCTCTGTTCTGTCACATTGTTTTTAACATTTTTAACATGTTGGTAATTAACTTTTTAACATTAGTTTAGTCTAAGGTGTTTTTATCTTTATGTAATTTACCTTTGTAATTTTATCTTATGTTATTGTACTGATGTTTTGTTTTACATCAAATGTTTTTAATGTGTATTTTATGTTCAATAATTTGATTTGACTTCATGCATTTATAATTGTAATTTTCAGTGTTGTCAGTGCTATACTTTTTGTTTTACTATGCTTTGGTCTATATTAATCAATAATCAGTTGTCTGCATAATAACTCTTTACTCTTTGTGTTTGCTGTGTTGTGTATATCTGTGATTATAGAGATCACAGCAGCCTGACCCACAGGAGGGGGCTGCTCTGTTCTGTCACATTGTTTTTAACATTTTTAACATTTTTAACATTAGTTTAGTCTAAGGTGTTTTTATTTTTATATATTTGACTTCATCATTTCAGGTTGTGTCGTACTGATGTTTTGTTTTAAATCAAATGATTTTATTTTTATCATATGTGAAGTCATGTGAATTGACTTTTATAAATGTCTAACTGTTGTATTTCGCCGTGCTGTCAGTGTGATATGACTGTTATTATACTTTGGTCTTTATCAATCAATAATCAGGTGTGTGCATCATAAAGGGAAATAAAAAAACAATAAAACCTCATCAGTTTTTACTGTTTTGATTTCTGATTTTAATTAAATTATTAGAATTAACACATCTCTCAATGTAAAATGTTTCTTATATTGTTTTAAAACCAAATTAAAAACATCCACAAACATCATTTTAGTCTGTGCCTGTACTGATATTTTACTGCTTCTCATTACTCATTACTCCATGCTGCTTTTTATTATTTATTATCAGTTTTCTAGCACTAAATAAATGTTAGAGAAAAGTGTGTGAACGCATTCAATCCTGATATTCAGGTCAGCAGCTCAAAACAGCTGGAAAGAACTGTGTATCTGTGTCTTTGTGTTTTGTTCAAGTTCATTCATTCATCTTCAACCGCTTGTCCCTGTCTGGGTCGCGGGGGGGCTGGAGCGGGGCTGACATCGGGCGTGAGGCGGGGTCCACCCTGGACAGGACGCCAGTCTATCACAGGACACATAGAGACGAACAGAGACAGACAACCATTCACACCTACGGGTGATTTAGAGTCATCAATGAACCGAACACCTGCACGTCTTTGGACTGTGGGAGGAAACCGGAGAACCCGGAGAAAACCCACGCAGACACGGGGACAACATGCAAACTCCACACAGAAGGGCCCCAGCCGGGATTCGAACCTAGAACCTTCTCGCTAACCTCTGAATAAGATTCCTAAAATAAAATAGTTCAGTCTCCTAAACACTGGGAGCTGCTGGTCGTCCACCTTAACATCAATGATGTCCAAAAATCCAGGACCAAACTTCAGTCCTTCACAATAAAAGCCCATGCTTTAACAGCTCCAAAATAAACCGTAAAAGTCTTAAAGTCATTTTGAATGTGAACCACCACCGCACAAACTTTCTGACTGCTTTCTCTCATTAACGTCAGGTTTGTTTACTAATTTGACATAAAAATGCTCACGTACAAATATGAAGCTTCACTTGTGGATTCTTAGAAGTGTGTAAATTAATTCTACTTCCACTTCGGTGCAGATCACCCAGTAATTCAAGCCGACTCCCATAAGGGATGAAACAGGAAGTAGGAGTTAAACGTAAAGAAGAGGACATGCAGAGAAGGATGAGACGACGGGAAGGACAAGGAAGGACAGTGAGCGTCTCATCTCATCTTGAGCCTCTTATCCGGGGTCGGGTCTCGGGGGCAGCAGCTTTAGCAGGGGACCCCAAACTTCCCTTTCCCGGGCCACATTAACCAGCTCTAACTGGGGGATCCTGAGGCGTTCCCAGGCCAGTGTGGAGATCTAATCTCTCCACCTGGTCCTGGGTCTTCCCCGAGGCCTCCTCCCAGCTGGACGTGCCTGGAACACCTCCTTAGGGAGGCGCCCAGGGTTCATCCTTACCAGATGATCCTGAACCACCTCAACTGGCTCCTTTCAACACAAAGGAGCAGCGGCTCTACTCCGAGTTCCTCACGGATGCTGAACTTGTCCCCCTCTCTCTAAGGGAGACTCCAGACCCCCTCCTGAGGAAACACATTTCGGCCGCTTGTACCCGCGACCTGGTTCTTTGGGTCCTGACCCAGCTTTCATGACCACAGGTGAGGGTAGGAACCAGGACTGAGGGTAGATCCAGAGCTTTGCCTTCCTCAGCTCTCTGTTCATCACAACGGTGCTGTAGAGCGACTGCAGCTCCGCCCCCGCTGCTCCGGTTCTCCGGCCAAACTCACGCTCCATCGTCCCCTCACTCGCGAACTGTGATAGTTAGTTACAGGTTTGAAAATGCTATTTCTGCATGCGCAAATATACTTGTAACACGTCAAAATAGTTTTACAGATATCTTGAAGTAACATTTAATATGTCGACACTGAGTAAATGTTAGAAGTACACATCTTTGTACCGTATGCACGATATGCAGCGGCTTTTCTGTGCACACCTCTTTGTCACTTTCACTTCCTGTGTGTGTGTGTGTGTGTGTGTGTGTGTGTGTGTGTGTGAATGCATTTTAGTGTGCAGGTAAGTAAGTGCAGGCTCATTCTGTGCACACATATATTTGTGTGTGTTTGGGTTTGTTTGTGCAGACGGTTCACAGCCAGTTAAGTGGTGACCATGTTCAGTGAGAGAGAGAGAGAGAGAGAGAGAGAGAGAGAGAGAGAGAGAGAGAGAGAGAGAGAGAGAGAGAGAGAGAGACAGTGAGAGAGAGAGAGAGAGAGAGAGAGAGACAGAGAGAGAGACAGAGAGAGAGAGACAGAGAGAGAGAGAGAGAGAGAGAGAGAGAGAGAGAGAGAGAGAGAGAGAGAGATGCTCGCTCTCCTACAGAAAGGTATGACTCACCGAGGTTTCCATGCTGCCTGTTGTTTTGCGGAAGAGGGGCGGTAAATACTGACAGACCGCATGACACACAAACACACACGCGCATCAGCTGCTGGATTTTCAGATGAGAGCGAAATTAACAGCAACACGGGAGAAGAGAGAAAGCTATGATTAGGGCGCCAACAGGTGTGTGTGTGTGTGTGTGTGTATGAAACACACACAGTCTTTCCATGATGGTGGATTTTAGATGAAGACTGACGAGTCCATCAACTCAGATCCAATTTTAGAGCGGAAAACTCAGAGATTAATGATGTTTTTGATGTTTTCTAAGTGGATCGTGCACCGATTTTCTACAGACGCTTTAAAGATATTCAGAAGACTGCTTTCTTAAAGTGTCATTTCAGCGCAAAATCACCCCATGGTCTTTTTCGGCACTTAAATACATCAAATAAGCCATCGAGACAGTTTTTTTCATGTAACAACTATTAATGGAGAAATCGGGCAGGTGCTAACAGGCGGACGTGGCTAACACTGATTAGCTCGGGGCAGCACGGTGAAGGCACTCAAAGGTCTCACGCACTTAGGCCCCCACACTGTCCGTCCGTCCCGCGCCCCGGGCTTTAGGGTCCTTGTCCCCCCCTCCAGGCCCGTTTGTACTCACACTACCTGGGCCTCGGAGAATGCTTCTTGCTGCCTATACGTCATCACGCCGTAACACGTCACACGCATTGATGACGTCATGGCGATGCGTGGCTTTGTTTCCAGATCTTTCCGTAGACCTCGGAGTTTTTGTGCGTCTTGTCGACTGTTTTTGAATCTTTTCATCGACCAAATCTGCAGTAAACACTCCACCTCAGCATCACACCAACGTGAACCTTTCACCGCCATTGTTTTAAATGTCTGCGCATGGTCCCTCCTTCTTTTTTCTACGTCCCAACAGGCGCACAGGAAATGACCTCAGAACCGCCGTAGGCCTCGTGCTCGTACACGTGCGCACGCTCGTGCTCGTACATGTGCAAACGTGCTTTACAAAAGCCCACCTCTCCCAAACGGGCCGTGGACGGCAACCGCACCGCTCCTAGACGCGGCACGGTTGCACTCACACTCGTAAAACAAACTAGACTTTAGCCGTGAAGCGTGCTTGGGCACGGCACGGATGGACAGTGTGAGAGCGCTCTTATACTGCTCAAAATAACAGCAAACCTCTGCAGTAGCATGAGAAGTCCTCACTGTTAGCCACGTCCGGCTGTTAGCGACTCTCCTGGATTTCTCCGTTAATCGTTGTTACACGTAAAAAACTGTCTCGATGGCTTATTTGATTGGTGAAAGTGCTAAAAAAAGACCATGGGATGAATAACTAGAATTAAACTAAAACTATATCGCCTGGGTAAAAATCTAATAACGTAACGTAAATGTTTTATTTTTGTTAGCTATAATATTTCAGTACTGAGGCATTGAACCACAGAAAAGAAATGGACGATAAGAAGCACAAACATTAGACATTAAGACAACTCCTACACAGTTCTCCAAACATGTACGTTGTATTAATATGTAGCTGCACACGTCTGAGAATTTCTACCTGGCTATAATGACAAAAACCGCAACTGAACTAAAACAAACACTCTGGAAACTAAAACAAAACAACTAATTAATACCTTTTGCAGTAAAAGTTGGTACAAATTGAAGTCATAGCAAAGAAGAATGTGTTTGCAAGGTGCACATACAGTATGTTCACTGTCATCCATTATTAACAGCGGCCCCCTCATGAAATAAACATGACGAGGACCAAATAAAATGCTACTTCCTCGAGCTCTAAGAGGATGTGTTGAGTGCGTACGGGTTTAAACAACGTGGGCTTTACTTTCACAGGAAAACACGGTAATTAGTGCAGGTTATAATCAAAGCGGTGGGTCGATCCTGAACAAAGACGGGGAAGAACATGAGGGCTCAAGTGCGAGCTGCTGGGTACATAAAAGGAAGTGGACACAGGGGCAAGAGGACCTGTGTAGGAACCTGATGTTGACCATTATTCAAAGAGTTCCTCAAGAACCGCTTCTCCGATCGACACCGCACTCAGCACCGCACCGCTTCTGGTCCTCGTGTGTGCACCTGCCAAGTCTGAAGCCGATCGGATGAACGGTTCTTGTGATAAATGAAGGACAGTCACTCATACGGGTAGTTCTTCCTTTAAAGTTAGATGATGCTGCTACAGCGCCACCTATTGGTCAAATGGCACCGAATTGGTCATGTCCACTCAAACGTTGTATCTACACGTGGTTTCCAAAGATTGCTATCTTTAGCCTAAGCTAACCCTACATGTACACGGACGTTGTAGCTAAATCTGTAAATATCTTTGTTACAAAACGATTAAAGTAGCAACGCAGCTCAGTGTTTAGCAATAGCAACGGGAACCTTTAAAGTTAGATGATGCTGCTACAGCGCCACCTAATGGTCAAATGGCACCGAATTGGTCATGTCCACTCAAGCGTTGTATCTACACGCGTCCACCAAATTTAGTTGCGATAGCACAAAGCGTTGACAGGCTGGTTACAAAGTGCTATCTTTAGCTTAAGCTAACCCTACATGTCCACGGACGTAGCAGCTAAATCTGTAAATATCAGTAAATATCTTTGTTACAAAACGATTAAAGTAGCAACGCAGCTCAGTGTTTAGCAATAGCAACGGGAACCTTTAAAGTTAGATGAGGCTGCTACAGCGCCACCTAATGGTCAAATGGCACCGAATTGGTCATGTCCACTCAAACGTTGTATCTACACGCGTCCACCAAATTTAGTTGAGATAGCACAAAGCGTTGACAGGGTGGTTACAAAGTGCTATCTTTAGCTTAAGCTAACCCTACATGTCCACGGACGTAGTAGCTAAATCTGTAAATATCTTTGTTACAAGTAGCAACGCAGCTCAGTGTTTAGCAATAGGAACCTTTAAAGTTAGATGCTGCTGCTACAGCGCCACCTATTGGTCAAATGGCACCGAATTGGTGATGTCCACTCAAACGTTGTATCTACACGCGTCCACCAAATTTAGTTGCGATAGCACGAAGCGTTGAGGAGATATGACGGCATTTGAGCAAACTTTGAGGGCCAGCTGTAGGAAAACTGTGTGGTCAGCTGCAGATCTGGTTTATTACTAAAAAATTCTTTCAACAAAGTATAAAACTTACATTGTTATAGGTTAAGTTTGTTTGGATCCTCGTCGATGACACGGCGGTTTCAAAGGTTGCTATCTTTAGCTTAAGCTAACCCTACATGTCCACGGACGTAGCAGCTAAATCTGTAAATATCAGTAAATATCTTTGTGACAAAACGATTAAAGTAGCAACGCAGCTCAGTGTTTAGCAATAGCAACGGGAACCTTTAAAGTTAGATGATGCTGCTACAGCGCCACCTATTGGTCAAATGGCACCGAATTGGTCATGTCCACTCAAACGTTGTATCTACACGTGGTTTCCAAAGATTGCTATCTTTAGCTTAAGCTAACCCTACATGTCCACGGACGTAGCAGCTAAATCTGTAAATATCAGTAAATATCTTTGTTACAAAACGATTAAAGTAGCAACGCAGCTCAGTGTTTAGCAATAGCAACAGGAACCTTTAAAGTTAGATGATGCTGCTACAGCGCCACCTAATGGTCAAATGGCACCGAATTGGTCATGTCCACTCAAACGTTGTATCTACAGGCGTCCACCAAATTTAGTTGCGACAGCACAAAGCGTTGAGGAGATATGACTTAGATTAAGTGCTATCATTAGCTTAAGCTAACCCTACATGTCCAAGGACGTAGCAGCTAAATCTGTAAATATCTGTAAATATCTTTGTTACAAAACGATCAAATTAGCCACGCAGCTCAGGGTTTAGCAACAGCAACAGGCTAAGTTAAGTCAAGATAGCACGCATTGTCAGGAAATACGGAAATCTTACGAAAAGTTATGCACAGAATTTCGTACACGCTGCACGAAAAAAGACGCTAACTGCTCGGAAATGGTTTGGGACCACAACGGACCGAAAAAACAACATGGGGTTTTCTGTAATTTATTGTGTTTTTGTCTTTGATTTATTGAGTTTTTGTCTGTTTTGTATGTAATTTATTGAGTTTTTGTCTGTTTTACATGTAATTTATTGTATTTTTGTCTGTTTTGTATGTAATTTGTTGTGTTTTTGTCTGTTTTATATGTGATTTATTGTGTTTTTGTCTGTTTTGTATGTGATTTATTGTGTTTTTGTCTGTTTTGTATGTAATTTATTGTGTTTTTGTCTGTTTTGTATGTAATTTATTGTGTTTTTGTCTGTTTTGTATGTAATTTGTTGTGTTTTTGTCTGTTTTATATGTGATTTATTGTGTTTTTGTCTGTTTTGTATGTCATTTATTGTATTTTTGTCTGTTTTGTATGTCATTTATTGTATTTTTGTCTTTTATTTATTGTATTTTTGTCTGTTTTATATGTTATTTATTGTGTTTTTGTCTGTTTTGTATGTAATTTATTGTGTTTTTGTCTGTTTTATATGCTATTTATTGAGTTTTTGTCTGCTTTATATATAATTTATTGTATTTTTGTCTGTTTTGTATGTAATTTATTGTATTTTTGTCTTTTATTTATTGTATTTTTGTCTGTTTTACATGTTATTTATTGTGTTTTTGTCTGTGTATTAGTATGTAATGTGTAATGTTTTCAGCCTTAAACATTAATGGCGACCACAAACGTAACGGCCTCTCGTTACTTGTTATTGACCCAACAGCGGTCACGTACCATGAGCCAGTGAAGGATCCCACACTGTGACCGTTCACGGCAGCCTGGAGGCTCAGAGACGAGGCCGCTCGTGCTTTTGCTGTAAGTTAATTGAAGGGCGGTGATTAAGAAGGTGGCGTCCTCGTTAGCTCTAAACAGACCTCCTGTCTGATTAGTCAGGGTCTGCATAGTAATCGCCGCGGTTTCCGGGCAACGTGGAGCAGACTCTCACAAACGACCTGACTCTTTCTGTATGTGAGCATCTTCGGACGTCTCTGTGAGCGCTCAGCACTGCTCCGCGCTCGCTCTTCATCAGTGTCAGGTTAAGCCTCTTTATCTTCAGTAATTGTCTTCATCCAATTCATCACATGTTCTTTTTCTAACCGGAGCACAAACCCTCCACGATATGAAGCTGCTGCTGTCACTGCAGCTCTTAACACTCTTCTGTTCACGACCCTGAACCTAAAATATGCTGTTTTCATCCTCTCAACTCTACAGCGTAACATGTTCGTAGGATCGTTTACGGGACGGTGAAGGACGTCGACCGCATCCAGGCAACAGACCGGAACTGGTGCAGCTTAATTAATGCTGTTCCCTGTGATTTAAGTCATGACATTTATTGTGTTTTTGTCTGTTTTGCATGTAATTTAGTGTGTTTTTGTCCGTTTTGCATGTAATTTATTGTGTTTTTGTCTATTTTGTATGTTATTTATTGTATTTTTGTCTGTTTTGTATGTTATTTATTGTGTTTTTGTCTGTTTTGTATGTTATTTATTGTATTTTTGTGTGTTTTGTATGTTATTTATTGTGTTTTTGTCTGTTTTGTATGTTATTTATTGTATTTTTGTGTGTTTTGCATGTAATTTATTGTGGTTTTGTCTGTTTTGAATGTAATTTATTGTGTTTTTGTCTGTTTTGTATGTAATTTATTGTGGTTTTGTCTGTTTTGTATGTTATTTATTGTATTTTTGTCTGTTTTGTATATAATTTAGTGTATTTTTGTACATAATTTATTGTATTTTTGTCCATTTCGTACCCGTTTTGTGTGGGATTTTTTGTGTTTATGTCTGTTTGGTATGTTATCTACTCATTTATTGTGTTTTTTGCTGTTTTGTTTGTGTTTTTGTCTGTTTTGAATGTAATTTACTCTGTTTTTGGCTGTTTTGTATGTAATTTTTTGTGTTTTGGGCTGTTTTGTATGTAATTTTTTGTGTTTTGGGCTGTTTTGTTTGTGTTTTTGTCTGATTTGCATGTAATTTACTGGGTTTTTGTCCGTTTCGTACGCAATTTATTGTGTTTTTTACCATTTTGTGTCGGTTATTATGTTTTTTTAAGTTTTGTGTGTGATTTTTTGTGTTTATGTCTGTTTGGTATGTTATCTGCTCTGTTTTTGTCTGTTTTGTATGTAATTTATTGTGTTTTTGTCTGTTTTGAATGTAATTTATTGTGTTTTTGTCTGATTGTTTGTGTTTTTGTCTGTTTTTTATGTAATTTATTGTGTTTTTGTCTTCAACTTATTATATTTTTGTCTGTTTTGTATGTAATTTATTGAGTTATAGTGGCTAGCGACCACCTTGTGGGAGCTAATATTGATCCAAATAAAGAAAAATAAAGAATATAGAAATTTATGGTGTTTTTGTTTTGTTTTTCCTGTAATTTATTGTGTTTTAGTCATTAAACTGTTGTGAACACTGTTTTATACTTCTCCTGCTTTTAACACGTGGAACACACAAAATAAATATGTTGGAAACGCACAAATTACTACACAACACTAACACTCGTTATCATATGTATGAAAAATGCATAAGAACAGCCTCAAAATTCACATGATGAGGCCTATTTCTCTATACTCCTGTTTGAACTAAATACTTTCTGAGTATTTTCTCATTTTATTAAGAACTTTAATGCAAAATGCAAGGATCGGAACGCAAAATGTCTCCCAGATGATGTAAATATTGTCGTTTAGCTGCTGGTTTTTCAGCATCGCTATAGAAACGGTGCAGAAAAATGTGTTAACTAGACCTTTTTTTATATAATTTGGAAATATAAGTCAACCAGGTCTTTTCTATGCTGATGAGAAATGAATGACACACATTCATCCTTCACGCGTCTCTCCGTATCGTTAACTTTGACCCAGTTGAACTGCATCATCCTTGTTGTTTGCTCCCCCCCCCCCCTAATCCCCTCAGCTCCACAAACAGCAGCAAGGAAAAATCCTTCAGAGGTCAGACGAGCTCGACCTCGACCTCGTCACCCACCGGATCAAAGCTCAAACATGTTTAAATGATGCTAAAGTTACTATCTGCACAAGTACTTTTCTATGAAACCAAGTATCCTGTCTCATAAAAACACGTCTCGACGCTTGTAACAGTTTGAAAGTCGGATAAAATGTTAGCGAGACATGATGATTTAAATGGTGGATGGACCTCCTTTAAGGGAAGTGGATCCACTGTTCCAAGATGGCGACCCCGTTGGCGTATCGCTTCGATAGGAGACAGCGAACAGTCCATGGTCGGGTGCTTTTCCACCACGTGGTGCGCCGCTGACGTGTTGATGATATCTCGCTATGGTTGACGTTGTTAAAATCCCCCCGGACACAATAACATCAACCTCCGAGTCCGCTAAGTGCTGGTGGAGGCTTTATAGCTCTCCACAAATCTCCCAGCAGCTGCATCTGACGCTGTAATGCCGGTTCAATGGAGAGTGGCTGTTTGCAAATAATGCCTAAATATGTTACAATCATGGATGGATTACTGGGGCAAAGGCACTAGCTGGAAAAACGCATAATGATCATAAAGAGACGCTAGATGACCGCTCGTATAAACAAAAATGACTACAAAGAGACAAAAGATGATTATAGGGATGCACAATGACCACAGAGAGATGCTGAATGACTAAAAATTGATGCAAAACCACCACAAAAAGATGCAAAATGACTAAAAAATGATGAAAAACAACCACAAAAAGATGCAAAATGTTTAAAAATACATGAAAAACAACCACAAAAAGATGCAAAATGACTAAAAATAGATGCAAAACCGGCACAAAAAGATGCAACATGACTAAAAATAAATACAAAACCACCACAAAAAGATGCAAAATGACTAAAAATAGATGCAAAACCACCACAAAAGGATGCAAAATAACTAATCATAGATGCAAAACCACCAAAACACCACTGTAAAGCGACCAGAAACCACTAAAGTAGACTTTTTGAATGTGGGTGTCTTGTTCCAATAAATTGAATCGAGGAGATTGAAACCACTCTCATCCTCGTCACTGGGCAGGAAGCTTTTACCCTGAACGTCACAGTGGTGCCTTCACTGTCAGTCGGGACAGCGTGGCTCCTTCTCCTCCTCCTCTGGGAAATCATGGCTTAATTGAGCAGCGTCAGAGGCGGTAATCGCCGGTTCCTAACGATGACGGATGGAGGAGGCGTCTTCCGTCTTTTAGGCCTGTTCAGGCTGTTCTCGTGCAGTTTTTGTACAAATGACAACTAAAAGTAAAGCGTGCTTATTCCACCTATTGGAAGCAGGAGACGTGGTATAAGACAGAGAATATTATCGTCGATTATTTACAGACTGGTGTCCACAGGCAGCTCCATGTTGCTGGAGACGCCTTTTTTAAGTTCAATAAGGGCGCACTCACACTGTGCCTCCGTACCGTATCCCAGGACGTTTCACGGCTAAAGTCTAGTTCGTTTGACCAGTGTGAGTGCCGTCCACGGCCCGTCTGAGAGAGGTGGGCTTTTGTAAAGCACGTTTGAACGTGTACGAGCACGAGCGTGCGGACGTGTACGAGCACGAGGCCTACGGCGGTTCTGAGGTCATTTCCTGTGCGCCTGTTGGGACATAGAAAAAAGAAGGAGGGACCATGCGCGGACATTTCAAACAATGGCGGTGAAAGGTTCACGTTGGTGTGATGCGGAGGTGGAGTGTTTACTGCAGATTTGGTCGATGAAAAGATTCAAAAACAGTCGACAAGACGCACAAAAACTCCGAGGTCTACGGAAAGATCTGGAAACAAAGCCACGCATCGCCATGACGTCATCAATGCGTGTGACGTGTTACGGCGTGATGACGTATAGGCAGCAAGAAGCATTCTCCGAGGCCCAGGTAGTGTGAGTACAAACGGGCCTGGAGGGGGGGACAAGGACCCTAAAGCACGGGGCACGGGACGGACGCACAGTGGGAGGACAGTGCGCCCTAAGTTGAGGGATTAAAAGTAGAATCGCCTCCAAATATCGGCTCGACTGGTATCGTCCCTAAAAAATCCAAACCGGTGGATCCCTAGCAAGGAGGTAGGTCGGGGAGGCTGATTGGGTCCCAAAACACAGACCTTTCACCCAGTGTTTGGTGCCTCGTTGGACCACTTCCGGTCCGTCACCGTCTTCCGTTCACGGTTTCGTACGGCGTCAGTGTGCGGAACTTTTCGTACGACATCCTGCGGACCTGTCGATGAGAATACGCTGCCTTGTTTGCTTCGCTCTGATGTTTCAAGACCATCGACTCAAGGATTAACGATCTAAACGGGTTCGATCAGAGAACTGTAGACAGAAAAGGAGGCCAAGCAATACACTGTGAGAGCTGTGTGTGTGTGTGTGTGTGTGTGTGTGTGTGTGTGTGTGTGTGAACTCTGAGTCATCGCAGGGATCAACAGCCAACACTGGCAGCATATGGATGGTGTGCAGCGTTGTCTACAGGGACGAGAGCTCACACGTCTCCCTCCACACTGTCTCCTCTCTCCGTTTGCGATGATAAACAGGTATTAGATCAGCTCTCCTGTCACGCTCACACGCTCCTTTCCTTTTATAAAGAACATCCTCCTAATCAACTGGTGGCATGTTCATCCTTCCTGCTTCTCCTTTGTGTTTCCTTCCCTCTGCAGCAGCAGCAGCAGCAGCAGCAGCAGACAAAGAGGCTGTAAATCGTACCTCCACACTGTAGCGGTGCAGCAGCAGAGCCAGAGCTCGTGTTCAGTCATACGGGCGGTTAATGTACGCAGCCAATCGCTGAATCACTTTAGTCTACAGGTGCGTCAACAGTCGGTCAGTCTGTGCCTGGCTTCTGTTTCAGCTTCGACGTGCTCACACACAAGAAAGACAGCCAATCAGTGGTGACGTGCTCTTATTCTGGAAATGTGAACTTGTGAGGCAAGATGCAAAACCACCACAAAAAGATGCAAAATGACTAAACATTGATGCAAAACCACCACAAATAGATGCAAAATAATTAAAAATGGATTCAAATCATCACAAAAAGATGCAAAACCACCAGAAAAAGATGCAAAATGTCTAAAGATTGATGCAAAACCACCAGAAAAAGATGCAAAATGACTAAAAATAGATGCAAAACCACCAGAAAAAGATGCAAAATGTCTAAGGATTGATGCAAAACTGCCACAAAATGATGCTAAATGACTAAAAATAGATGCAAAATCACCACAAAAAGATGCAAAATGACTAAAAATAGATGCAAAACCACCACAAAAAGATACAAATTGACTCAAAACCACCACAAAAAGATGCAAAATGACTAAAAATAGATGCAAAACCACCACAAAAAGATGCAAAATGACTAAAAATAGATGCAAAACCACCACAAAAAGATGCAAAATGACTAGAAATTGATACAAAACCACCACAAAAAGATGCAAAATGACTCAAAATAGATGCAAAACCACCACAAAAAGATGCAAAATGACTAAAAAGTGATGCAGAAATTTAAGAGGAATGTTTTTTGTATTACAGGTTCTATGATATGTTATGTTTAAATATGCAAATGAGGCTGTATCTTATGAAATATGAGCTAATTTGCATACTTTTGGATAAAGCCAGGTTTCATAATGTTGTCATATTTGAGTAAAAGTTTACATATATCTCTTTTTATCCCTCCATCAATTAGAAAACAATCTGTTTTATCGAAAAAACGGCCTTTAAAGATACATTTTGTACCATTCATAGATTTTGAGACTAAAGTTTTATTAAATGTTAAAATATGCAAATGAGGCTTTATCTAATGTTGACTTTAGGAGAAATCTACAGACACAAACGGACAAAGTGAAGTCAAATAACCACCTAAATGTGTGTTCGATGTTTTCTTTCCACTCGTCTGAAAGAGAACGTGTTGCTCACTGAGCCGTACGTCGATGTGGTCGCCATACTGGACGTGGCGAGCTGGAACTGACTCGTTCATGTGCTGCTGGATGCGGTTTACAAAAGCAACTACAACCATTTAAAAAACACTCTCTGGTCTACAGGTATACCGTCTATGGTCTACAGTCTATGGTCTACGGTCTATGGTCTACGGTCTATGGTCTACAGTCTATGGTCTACGGTCTAGGGTTTACAGTCTGTGTTCTATAGGTATACGGTCACAGTCTACGGTCTATGGTCTACAGTCTATGGTCTACGGTCTAGGGTTTACAGTCTATGGTCTATAAGTCTTGAGCATCTCCGTGGTTTACAGTCTACGGTCTACAGGTATATGGTCCACAGTCTAGGCTCTACAATCTACGGCCTACAGTCTACGGTTTACAGTCTACGGTCTACAGTCTACAATCTACGGTCAACACTACAGTCTATAGGTATACGTCTACGGTCTACGGTCTATAGTCTACAATCTACAGTCTGCAGTCAACGGTCTACAGTCCACAGTCTGCGGCCTCTAGTCTACAGTCTACACTACAGTCTACGGTCTACAGTCTACGGTCTACAGTCTACAGTTGTCATTTTAGGGTCTACAGTCCACAGTCTACGGTCTATAGACTTTGATCTAAAGTCTACAGTCTATGGTCTACGGTCTACAGTCCAGGTCCAGGTGCTTCGAGTCGCCTCTGGCAGTGAGCAGCTCTGAGGTCGTGACCCAAGTTTTGCGTAAGTCTCACAAGATCGTCAAGACTCAGCTATGAAATGAAACGGTTGCTAGTATCAGTGGTTGGGAAGCGAGGGTGACGGATGCTAGTGGTCAGCTTCAGGGTCTTGGACCCCGGGTCCCTGTCCATAATCCCGCCATGCTCTCTCACACACACACACACACACACACACACACACACACACACACACACACACACACACACACACACACAAAGACCACTGCTACCTGTCTGAGAGTCCTGAGCATCTCCGTGGCCTCGTCCTGCTTGCCCTGCTTGGCCATCAGCATCATCTCCTGGATCATGCCGATGCGGCGCTGGTAGGGCGGCGGCGGCGTCCCGCCACGACTCAGCCGGTCCCCTGACTTCAGCATGAGGGAAGCCAGGAGGTCGCCTCGCTCCTTGGTGGGCGTCCGTCTCCAACCGTGCTGGGGGCTGGCTCCACCGGGCTCCTGGCCTTTGGTCTGCTTGGCACCCATGGCGCCGCTGCGTTATCGTCAACGGCGACGAGAAGAAGACGAAGAAGAAGAAGAAGAAGGGTCCCACCGCCGAGCAAGTCAAGCATTTAAGAACCAAACTGTCTGCAGACGATCACATCTTTCCAAAGTCATTGTCACCAAGAGTGCGGGAAAATACTCCAAAACAACAACAACAACAACAACAACAACAACAACAACAACAACAACAACAAGTGCAGCTACTTTAGTTTCCTGCTTTTTTTAAGGGAACTTTATGATCCAAAAAAATGTCTGCTCAGGTCGGGAACAGGTCGCGTGATGCTGCCTGCAGCATGGCCGCAAAACACTGGACGCAGCAGAGTCAGGATGCAGGACGCAGGATGCAGGACGCAGCAGAGTCAGGACGCAGGATGCAGGATGCAGGATGCAGGACGCAGGACGCCCTCAGTGCAGACCGCAGCCTCCTCCTATCCCAAACACAACTTCAGCACCTCCACGCAACATTTACCTGCGACCGCAGCGTTATTTCCTCTTAAGCCTGGAGCCCCGAGGAGGAACAGGACCGGGGGAGGTGGCGCATGAAGCCGCGGGGCATGGCAATGTTTACGGCTCCAGGAGAGGCTGCGCCCGGTCCTTTCCTCCGCAGCTGGAAGTCAAACAAACCCCGCATTCGCCCTTCTCTCCAAGGTTGAGCCTCCATCCGCTCCGGAGCAGGAAGCAGCCGCGTCGGCGTCTCCGCGTGCGTGCGTGTGTGTCGGGGTGTGTGTGTCGGTTGGTTGGTGTGTGTGCGTGTGTGTGTGCAGCTCCGCGGCTCTGACGGGAGGAGAGGCCGATGTGAGGTGCTCCCTCGCTGGGGCTGAATTGTGACTGCGTGCACCCTCTGTTCTGAAGTGAATGGGGGCGCGTCCACGGAAAGGAGGGGCGCGTCCGCGAAGGGGAGGGGCGCGTCCACGGAGGGGAGGGGCGCGTCCACGGAGGGGAGGGGCACGAGCGTCATCAAGTTTGCAGTTTCTAAGCTCCGAGAGTTTCTCAGTCAATAAATCACATGCACACAGATTTAAATACACTAATACATAAATGATGAAATACATGAATAAATAAATAAGTCAATTAATAAAGAAATAAATGAAGACATAAATAAGTAAATTAATAAATGTACAAATAAATAAAATAATAAATAAATAAATGCTGAATAAGTGAAGACATAAATAAGTAAATAACTAAATGTATAAATAAATAAATGATGAATAAATTAAATTATAAATAAGCCAATTAATAAATGTGTAAATAAATCGAATAAATAAATGCTGAAACAAATTAATACATGAATAAGTAAATTAATAAATGTACAAATAAATACAAATAATAAATAAATTAATGCTGAATAAGTGAATACATTAAGTAAATTAATAAATGTACGAATAAATAAATAAGTGAAGGCATTAATGCTGAAACAAATGAAAACATTAATAATTAAATCAATAAATGTATAAATAAATAAAATAATGAAAACATGAATGCTGAATAAGTGAATGCATAAATAAGTAAATAAATAAATGTTTAAATAAATGAATAAATACATAAATGCTGAAACAAATTAATACATAAGTAAATTATTAAATGTATAAATAAATAAAACAATAAATGCAGAATAAATTAATACGTAATAATAATCAATAAATGTATGAACAGATAAAATGATTAATAAACAAATGCTGAATAAATTATTTTGCACATTTAATGTAATTTTAATTTATTTTTTCAGATTTAGTCTTCAAAACTTAATGTTATTAAGTTATTGTGTTCAAGTCACCAAGGAAAGGATTGTACTGACCTCTGGTGGAGGCTGTTTGTCTCACACACACACACACACACACACACACACACACACACACACACACACACACACACACACACACACACACACACACACACACACACACACACACACACACACACACACACACACACACACACACACACACACACACACACACACACACACACACACACACACACACACACACACACACACACACACACACACACACACACACACACACACACACACACACACACACACACACACACACACACACACACACACACACACACACACACACACACACACACACACACACACACACACCTTGATATCATTTAAAGTAAAGTTATGGTTCTGTCAGCTTCCTGTCTCACCTTGAAAACAGAAAGAAGCGTAAAAAGAGAGTGTGCACTGAACTGCGGGCTGCAGAGACATATGCGTGGAACCAAGCATGGAGCTGCGAGTGAGAGAAATAAAACCTTACTTTATGATGGTTTCACTGAGGTTTAGATTCTGAAGCACAACGAACGAACGAAAGAACCAGCGAACACTCGGCAGATGATTCACTGCAGACTGAACGTGCGTGTAACCCCACGTGGATATTACCGTTTCCGTAAAGTGCTCTCTTTAAAGCAGCAAAACTAAAAACTGTAGTTACAAACTCATCAGAGGAAGCAGAAGCAACACATCGAGCTCCTGAAATAATCACCGGAGCTGCTGTTCCCGGAGCGTCTCCCTCTTAAACGGGGACACGGACACGCTTCTCTGCTCTCCGCCACATTTAGAGAAGGTCGTTAATGTTTTCCTTAATGATGTGTTGTATCACCCATGTTTATCCGCGACCTCCAGCCGCCATATTGCTTTTCCTTTACGGGTCTTAAAACAGGAACCTTCTCTTTCTTATTACTGTTGTTTTCCCTGGACTTTCAGTCGAAAGGCATCTACCAAGAGAGAGACATTCATTCATTCATCTTCAACCGCTTATCCCAGGGGTCGGGGTCGCGGGGGGCTGGAGCCGATCGCAGCTAACATCGTGCGTGAGGCGGGGTCCACCCTGGACAGGACGCCAGTCTATCACAGGACACATAGAGACGAACAGAGACAGACAACCATTCACACCTACGGGTGATTTAGAGTCAACAATGAACCCAACACCTGCACGTCTTTGGACTGTGGGAGGAAACCGGAGAACCCGGAGAAAACCCACGCAGACACGGGGACAACATGCAAACTCCACACAGAAGGGCCGCTCCACTGTGTAGCCCTACTAAGAGACATCAAGAAGGTAAAGTTCCATTAAATTCATTTGTTAGAGATTTTATTTGATTTTGACATAAAAGAGTCTTTTTTCTGAACCCGCTGTGCTTCAACGTCTCCTCAGCACTTTACAACCAGTCCCACAGAGGTTTGACTTCAAGTGTAACTCTGACGCAAAATCATCCCCATCAGCACTTAAATACATCAAATAAGACATGGAGGCGCTAACCACCGGACGTGGCTAACAGTGATTAGCTCGGGGCAGCACGGTGAAGGCATTCAAAGGTCTTTTTTAACCACTAATGCTGCTGAAAATAACAGCAAACCTCTGCAGCAGCATGAGAAGAGTCCCTACACACACAACAAAGCACCAATGGGCTCCTTCCTTTGGGATTGACTTTGGTAATCCACTGTAATGGACTTTACTATGAGAGGAGCTGGTACAGGGGCCAGTAGGTAAGTCTTTAAAACACTCTTTAATAAACTCTGGCTTCACTAACTACGCTGTTGCTGCTTTGTTTTGTGTGTAGGGACTCTTCTCATGCTGCTGCAGAGGTTTGATGTTATTTTCAGCAGCATTAGTGGTTAAAAAAGACCTTTGAATGCCTTCACCGTACTGCCTCGAGCTAATCACTGTTAGCTTATTTGATGAATGTAAGTGCTGAAAAAGACCCTGGGATGATTTTGCGTCAGTTCCACTTTAACTAAATATAATTAAAAACATAAGAGGGAAAAAATAGGGTCCAGGATCAAATGTCCAAACGAGAAAATCAAGCAGGAGTTTGTAACGTGTGGCTGCAGCAGCGGTTTACTCGGTGACTTCCGTCGGTGTGAAGCTCAGCTGGAGTTGCTGCTCTTTCCATGACCCCGGAGCTCAGCAGGAGAGTCCCACCACGAAACAACCTGCTCAATATTTCAGCTACTGGGTGCACGACGTGTGCAGCTCAGCCCGGCAACGTCGACTCCCCTCCCTCTCTTCCACTCGTCCGTCTCTCCAAACACAACCCAGAGTGAAGACACACGGGGCTGCCGGTAATTCCTCCAGCTGCTGTCGTTGTGCGCGCTCTTAGGGGGAAAATGACGAGGTGGGGCTGCGTTTTTTGACGATCTAGAAGATGCTATATTTCCCCTTTTTGGCGTAACACGGCTCACGCAAGAAGGCTGAGGCAACGCTACGGGGGAGGGGGAGGGAGGGGCTGGCAGTTAGAACGTGTAGCCAGCGGGGGGCGCTTTGTCGTCTTTGTTGCTCTCCAGCGAGAAAGGAGGAATGCGGACGTCAAAGTGGGAGCCGTCGGTCCTTTCGATGCGAAACGTCCCCCTAAAACACAAACGATAGAATGAGTCCAATATTAAAATCAGTGAACGAAAACATTAGTGCAACAGTCCGATAAGTGCGGATATTTTTAAGGGCGCACTCACACTGTCCTTCCGCACCGGGCCAAAACAGGTTTTTCGGGTCAAGCCTAGTGTGTTTGACCAGTGTGAGTGCACCCGCTGCGCGCATAACTGCGGCTAGCTGGCCGTCTACGGCCCGTCTGAGAGAGGTGGGCTTTTGTAGAGCGCGTTTGCACATGTACGAGCACGAGCCTGCGCACGTGTACATGTATGAGCCTACGGCGGTTCTGAGGTCATTTCCTGTGCGCCTGTTGGGACATAGAAAAAAGAAGGAGGGACCATGCGCGGACATTTGAAACAATGGCGGTGAAAGGTTCACGTTGGTGTGATGCGGAGGTGGAGTGTTTACTGCAGATTTGGTCGATGAAAAGATTCAAAAACAGTCGACAAGACGCACAAAAACTCAGAGGTCTACGGAAAGATCTGGATACAAAGCCACGCATCGCCATGACGTCATCAATGCGTGTGACGTGTTACGGCGTGATGACGTATAGGCAGCAAGAAGCATTCGCCGAGGCCCAGGTAGTGTGAGTACAAACGGGCCTGGAGGGGGGGACAAGGACCCTAAAGCACGGGGCACGGTGCAGAAGGACAGTGTGAGTGCGCCCTGAGACCCTTTGGAAGATGCTGAGTAGCAGAGCACGTTGTTGTGATGCGTCACGATAAACTCACCACATGTGACCGCTGGGGGCCTGTAGAGACACGTGGCTGCTGTACTGGAACGCTGGCTGCTCTTTGGACAAAACTGGCTCCTGTGACGGCAGAACGAGACAATGTTACACAAAGTTAATATACACTGAGCGGCCACTTTATTAGGTACACCAAATGCTTAACAAAGTGTCAGTGTGGTCGTGTGCTGCCGTTCCCTACAGTGCCTTTAAAAAGTATTCATGCCCCTTGAACTTTATCACATTTTGACACTTTACAACCACAAACTTAAACGTGTTTATTGAGATTTTATGTGACAGACAACACAAAGTAACGCGTAATTGTAAAGTGGAACGAAAATGATACACGGTTTACAAAAATGGAGGCAAATAAAAATCTAAGAATCTATTCACGGCACGCTTGCCGTCCGCAGCCCGTTTGGGAGAGGTGGGCTTCTGTAAAGCACGTCTGCACGTGTACGAGCAAGAGGCCTAATATGATTATTATTCTGTCACTTTTATTTATTTATAAAAAATATGTACGACATTTACCTGATGCGTGTTATACAAGTGGTTGCACACAAACTCAATCAATACTAGATTATCCAATGGTCGAGTAATACTGTTGTAGGGGTGGGGGTGGGGGGGGTGGTGTTTATATTTGTATTATTTCTGATCATCAATGCCTTTGAATGGTTGTTCTTTGTACAGATATAAATAAAAACACTTGGAACATACATATATATATATCTATATGATCATGTGCTCGTAAAATATGTCAAACTCTCTCATTGCTCCTTCACGAACGCGGCGCAGATATAAAGCCATAGCTGCCTAAAGACATTCTTAGAGGAGGAGGTGGTTTAAGGATTTGCGGTTTCTCTGGACACTGGTTGTGGAACCGATCGGTCAAATGCACATGGTGGTGTGTGTGTGTGTGTGTGTGTGTGTGTGTGTGTGTGTGAGGCGCTAACCCGGCCTACGACTCCTCGTCCCCGGACCGTCTCCAGGGTTCCTGACAGGCTGAAGATCCTCCAGTGCCTCTCTCTCAGCTGAACCACCTCGTTGCCCATGTTCTCCAGACGGATACAGTACCGCCACTGCAGGCGGACAACACACACACACACACACACACACACACACACACATACACACAAAAACAACGTGTTCAAACACCTGGAGTCTGCAGGCAACATGAAATACGTCAGTGCCTGGTGTTGATTCTGCTACTCACCCAGTAAACGTGGGAGTTCTGGGCTTCCTGAGGACAAGAAAACATTCACGTTAGTATTTTAAAGAAGCAACCAAAACAGAGACGAGAAGCCCCCAAACACACGAAGAACACGTCAAACAAGCGGTTCCCACGGATGGTTCCTGTCGACGTAAGTGTTTCTTTTTATCACGCTGAAGTTTGTTCATGTGTTGTTCTTGTACTTGTCGTTATTTGACGCACGAAGCCCAGTTCAGACCAAAGATTCACAACGAGACAAAGTCGCTTTAGAGCGAAAGAGGCGGCGGTGTGAACTGAACCGTCTCATCTGGACTCAAACCGGCTGACGGTGTCGCCTGTGATTGAGCTCTTCAAATCTCCAGCAGATGGTTTTAGAACGTAACACACGTCACATGTTTCAACGGCCAATCAAGTCTTAGCAAAGGTCAGGTCACTTAGAGACTGTCAGCTGGCTGAAATACCAACTGTTGGCAGACTGTTTCTATTGGAAGGTGCTTTTTTTACCCTCATGCCCATGTAGAAGGGGATGACGGTGACTCGGATGTTCTCCGTCGTCTCCCTGTGGACGTCTGAGAGCTCCAGCCAGGGGTGGTTCTTCTCCTGCCACGCCTTCAGGGTGTCTCTGGGTGTGAACGGAGGAGCTGCGCACAGAAGCATTTATGACGTTAGTGGTTAAAGTCAACGGTCACATCTGAACTGAAGCTCAAAATACAAAATTACTCATTCTTTTTATTCATCAACCGCACGGGAGATTGAAATGGCGTCTTGTTTAAAGAGACTTTAAAGACGACGTGTTTACTTTTTGCAGGGTTGAAGAGGAGGAAGCGCTCAAACAGCTCGTGCTGGATGGGGATCTGCTCCGCAGAGTTATAGGGCAGGATGTCTTCATGGCTCACGTAGTCCAGACCTGGGGGGAGACGCACGGACACACGGTCACAGAACAGTGGGACGACTTTTGTCTTAGTGTCTCAGTAAAAATCTACCCTTAACAGAAGGTCTAGTATGTTTTTAAAGGTGTTTGTCTCTTTGTCGACCTTCTGTACGTCGTCCGTTTATCTCGGCCTGATCCCTTTGCAGGAATTTCATAAACATGTCCCATATTTCTATGAATTCATGGATTTACCTCTGAACACGTACGTTAACTTCTCCACCATCATACTGATGGAGTGTCACGGGTGTCAGTGGTGTCAGTGGTGTTATGTGTCCAACAATGTGAGTAACGTCAGTGAAAGTGTGGCGTCCTGAGCGCTCTGCATACCTGGGATGGCGTACAGGGCTCTGCTGTCATCATGGTTGGCCAGGAACGTCACTGCTTCTGTCTGGGACCTCTGAGACTGTCGGGACACAACACAAACAACAGTCAGGGACGCCACCGCATGATCAAAATGCACCGATACAGGGTGCATTTACGGTTAAATACCTCATACAACCACACTTATCCCCTTTAATCTTTAACACGACGTCATAATAAAAGGTAGGAGCCATTCGGGTGAGTGCTAAAAGGTAAAACCTGTGACTTACTATGTGAGGGCAGTCTCTGGTGTCGATCAGGACTTGGTAGTAGGTGTGAGTCTTCCCCTTCACCTCCTTGGACCCGTGGGCTCCTGGAGGCTCAGGTTTGCTGAGGGAGGAAAGTAAAAAAGGGACAAAAGGATGTGAGTCGGTGCGTTTACAGTCACAGCAGTAACCAGAAAATGGTCTTTCTGCGGTTTAGGAAATAATCCGATTATTGAAATTCCCCACGTTTACATGAGCGGAGGAGAACGGGGCAATTACGAGTAACTCGACCTCCGGTGCAGTAGGTGGCGCTCCGCCGACATACAACTGGTCGGAATATGTTTTTTATTCCGGTTCACCTTTGTCAAAATCATAAGCCGGGGAAAACGGACGACTTTTTGACAGAATCGCACGGTAAACGGGTCTTCTTGGTAGTGAGGTGAGGAAGAATCTACCTTCACCTCAGATCTCGTCGACCAGCCAATGTCTCCTCAGCAATCGCAAGTGAATGCGTGTGCGTGAGTGTGTATGTCTTTGTGTAGCTCAGGGCGCACTCACACTGTCCATCCGTACCGTGCCCGAGCACGTTTCACGGCTAAAGTCTAGTTCGTTTGACCAGTGGGAGTGCAACCGTACCACGCCTAGGAGCGGCACGCTTGCCGTCAGCGGCCCGTTTGGGAGAGGTGGGCTTTTGTAAAGCATGTTTGCACATGAACGAGCACGAGCGTGCGCACGTGTACGAGCACGAGGCCTACGGCGGTTCTGAGGTCATTTCCTGTGCGCCTGTTGGGACAAAGAAAAAAGAAGGAGGGACCATGCGCGGACATTTAAAACAATGGCGGTGAAAGGTTCACGTTGGTGTGATGCGGAGGTGGAGTGTTTACTGCAGATTTGGTCGATGAAAAGATTCAAAATCAGTCGACAAGACGCACAAAAACTCACCGAGGCCCAGGTAGTGTGAGTACAAACGGGCCTGGAGGGGGGGACAAGGACCCTAAAGCACGGGGTACGGGACGGACGCACAGTGGGAGTGCGCTCTCTGTGTGTGTTTTTTTTGGGGGGGGGGGGAGGTTTGGGTTTTAACGGTGTTTCCCAGTTGTTTATGTTTTGTTTCGTATAAAAACTCAGATTTTTACATGTTTACATGGCGTTTGAGAAACCGCCTTAATCTGAATTTAAGGTTTTTTTAAACTTCATGTAAACGCACTGAGTTAAACAAGTTTCACCCACTAAACAAGCCAACGAGCGCCTGTTTTAAAGTGATTTAGTTTCAGAGAAGGAGGTTTACCTTTCGGTCATGGGAGGGGTGATGTCTCTGTCGTAGAGTCTGGCGTGCCAGGGAAACAAGACGATGCCTCTGTAGCCGAACACACTGTGGAGAAACAGCTGAGCACAACAACAAGAAGCAGAAAGAGGATGAGTCGCTGTGAGATTATATCTGTGTAGGAGGTTTAATTAGATTAGACATGACAGGGTTACACCAAACAAACAGTTTATCAAGACTTAAGACACTAAGTACTAAGAACAGGACAGCACGAAAACATTCAAAGTCCTGCGGTGTGACAAAAAATGAGTCTCAACGTATTTTTAAAAGACTCTGGCGGCTTTAACGCATTTCTTTTGTTGCCTGTCTGGACTTTATTATAGGTTTATAGCGGCTTATTCTACTGTCAGGAGCGCAAAGAGTATTTGTTTTTGTGAATGTACAATTATTAACGCTACGTGGCGTTCTGCCCTGTGCGACATGCCCGAAAGGTAAGAATTGCTTCAAAGAGCGTCAGCTGTGAGTTATTTGCGGTGTCTAAGGGCGCACTCCCACTGTGCGTCCGTCCCGTGCCCCGTGCTTTAGGGAACTTGTCCCCCCCTCCAGGCCCGTTTGTACTCACACTACCTGGGCCTCGGAGAATGCTTCTTGCTGCCTATACGTCATCACGCCGTAACACGTCACACGCATTGATGACGCCATGGCGATGCATGGCTTTGTTTCCAGATCTTTCCGTAGACCTCAGAGTTTTTGTGCGTCTTGTCGACTGTTTTTGAATCTTTTCATCGACCAAATCTGCAGTAAACACTCCACCTCCGCATCACACCAACGTGAACCTTTCGCCGCCATTGTTTTAAATGTCCGTGCATGGTCCCTCCTTCTTTTTTCTACGTCCCAACAGGCGCACAGGAAATGACCTCAGAACCGGCCTAGTGCTCGTACACGTGCGCACGCTCGTGCTCGTGCTCGTGCTCGTACATGTGCAAACGGGCTTTACAAAAGCCCACCTCTCCCAAACGGGCCGTGACCGGAAAGCGTGCTGCTCCTAGATGCGGTACGCTTGCACTCACACTGGTCAAACAAACTAGACTTTAACCGTGAGTGCGCCCTAAAGTTATAACTGTTAGTAAGAAGTGTATTCAGTTAATAGGGGTCCCCTCTGAACAGCCGTATATGAAGCAGCTCTACTAGACCACCTTAACGCACGATCTGAGGCACGCATGTGAAGAAGGTCGGCCATCTTTGAAAGCTAACTACGGCTACACCACTTGGACAAACCAGTCCGCACGACCTGAGGTGGACGCCACACATTACGCAAAAGTCCGCTAGCATGCAGATACAACGTGTATGTGAGAAATGCAGACTTAATGATATTATATACACATCTAATAAACATTTTTAAGTCATATATTAACTTAATTTATTTATTATTTTGAGTCTAACTCTCTTTATGTTTCTGTCATGTAGTTGTTTTCGTAAATGTACACACCTACAAGCGTCTTCACAGATATGAGACGTATTACGTTACCTTTAAGGATGTAATAACTGAATTTTCCCCCAGGTATTGTTTCAGTTGAAGTATAAAATTAAAATGCACACCTCAGATCGTATTGACACAGCCCATATCTAATATATGTGTGTGTGTGTGTGTGTGTGTGTGTGTGTGTGTGTGTGTGTGTGTGTGTGTGTAATGACTTACCTGTCCCGTTTCATATTTTCCGTGCTGCTTCACAGCCTCAAACACTCCCACCGTCTCCAAAATCTTCCCTTCGGGCCTGCTCCTGCCAAACACAGGCAACACCATTACACACTGGAACCTGAGTGTGTGTGTGTGTGTGTGTGTGTGTGTGTGTGTGTGTGTGTGTGTGTGTGTGTGTGTGTGTGTGTGTGTGTGTGTGTGTGTGTGTGTGTGGTAACTTCCTCCTGCCTCCACTTTGACATTAAAGCAATAAAATCGATTCAGGTTTGTATATCTATTATTAATATTATAGAGGTACGCACACACATAATTCTTTATTAATCATTTAAATTGTATTTATTTACATATTATCTCATCTCATCTTCAGCCTCTTATCCGGGGTCGGGTCGCAGGGGCAGCAGCTTTAGCAGGGGACCCCAAACTTCCCTTTCCCGGGCCACATTAACCAGCTCTAACTGGGGGATCCTGAGGCGTTCCCAGGCCAGTGTGGAGATCTAATCTCTCCACCTGGTCCTGGGTCTTCCCCGAGGCCTCCTCCCAGCTGGACGTGCCTGGAACACCTCACTAGGGAGGCGCCCAGGGTTCATCCTTACCAGATGATCCTGAACCAGCTCAACTGGCTCCTTTCAACACAAAGGAGCAGCGGCTCTACTCCGAGTTCCTCACGGATGCTGAACTTCTCCCCCTTATTTACATATTATGCTACTTTTAATTGTTTTATGTGTTCATGTTCGTAGGTAGAAATGAGCACGTTTAAGTGTAAAAGTATAGATGTTTATTTTATTTATTTATAGTTATTACAGTTTTATTTATTTTATAAATAGTGTTTCCTTACCTAGAGGGTTAAAAAAACAAAAACAGGAGTTAATGAGATACTGTGGGTTACGGATAGTGTTCACTGTATCAACTGTACAGTTATTAGTTTCTGTAACAAACAAGAACAGATCGGGAAGTTAATGAATGTTTAAAACAACAACAACGCGGACAAACACACCGACTTTAGGTCCCTGAGGAGCCGCGGCTTCATCCCCTCGGGCGTAATCTCAATCACAACTTTGACAAGATTGAATAAAACACCTCGCCTCGTCAGATGTCAACAAATATCATTCCACCTAATCTCCATGTTCATCATTCCCCACACACACACACACACAGACAGACAGACAGACACACACACACACAGAGTTCATATTACCGCTGACAACAACAGCTGGTCACTTCAAATAAATAACACGCGTACTTCTGTGCTCCCTGCAAAGCTAATCTTCAAACACAGAGATGAGGAGGGAGGATTAATGAGGTGGATCTATGCGGACAGAGGGATTTAATAATATTACACAGTTAAGTTGCTTTCAGGTTATTTCCTTTTCATGGGTGTATTGCACGGGGATAATCGCAAGGTAACCTGATTTTACTGGGAGAAATATGGTTAAAGTCCAACTGGAATTGTTGTTATTACATATTTTTTTTAGTGGAAATACAGAAAACTTTACACTGACACCAATAAACAGTAACATCTAAGTGACTACGCACTGTTTATTTGCCACACGGTAATTTTTTGTTTATGATGATATCCCGATGCTAATTTCCGTTAGCGCGTTAATGGTAGTTTCCATTACGTGTTAGCATTGAGCTAAGACCTTATTTTTTTCCTCTGGTAGAAGGAAAACCTGTCAACGCACGATCTGAGGCGCGCATGTGCCAGCTCCCCGGGAACGGCGCTCTCGTCGCGTGCCACTGTGGGCTTAGCGGCCGAGCGCGGTACTGCAGCGCTCGCCTGTTTGAGCGCCGGTCCTGTGCCCGGAAAACGCCCATTCACTCCCATACATGCGGGGAGGAGGAGATCACACCTGAAAAAAAAATTGGACACCAATTGAAAGGCTCATAATTATCTAAAGACCCTCTACTAAAAAAATATCTAGGTATTCATAATTTTAGACCCGCCCAAAGTCGAGTTATGAGCAGGAGAAAGAGGGTGCGCGGCTAAAAAGAGCCGTTGTGAAACGCACCCAGCAGCTTAGGGCCCGTCACACATGACACAACTCTGCTGCTCACACTTTCTGTGCGTTATGTCCGATGTTTTTTCATTGTCTTTGCTCGGGAACGCTAAGATTCCTACATCGGGTAAGTCCTCCCGCGTTCACCAGAACCAAAAATGGCGGCGGCCTAAAAGGGAAAGTGCGCCACTGAGCAGGAATAGGAATGAATGGGCGCCATTTTAGGTCGGCTGTCCATACTTTTACCTATGTCCGTGTGCAGAAGGTCGGCCATCTTTGAAAACTAGCTACGGCTACACCGCTTGGACAAACCGGGTGGACAATGTGCGAAAAGTCCATGCATGCGAATACAAAGTGTCTGCGAGAAATGCAGACTTAATGATAGGGACTGACGGATACTCGCTTAATTTTGAACCAATTTTAATTAAATTTGGTTTGAATTTATATGTACACATCTATTCAGGCTCATTTCAATCATCATGTATTTATTCCCATTTAAAATGAACAACAAAATCATCTTTCTACCACTAACGGATCCTCCGCCTTTCTTTTAACCCCCTAACTGGCGTCAAACGTTCTCACCTCCAGGTTTTCTTTCAGTTGAGGATAAAATTTAAATTAAAATATTACCCGTTCACTCCTCAACACAAATGTTTTATCGTAAAAATTATACTTGGAATACCGGGTCCTAGGTGGTGAAGCCGTAGCTAGCCCTAGTGTTATCAATGAATCAAGTTTATTTTTCACGTCATCATATGCTACGCCGTCCGCAGATCTGATCTGGACCTGGACGTCGGCCGAGACGCAACTGAAAAGTCTCATTTCTCTCAAGAACATTCACAAAAGCAAAGACTGAAACGTTTTTTCGGAGGTAGTTTGAACGAGTGAAGGAAGTCTCATGCACCTTTTATAAAAAGCCATTGCTGTGATACACAGGTATTACATCACGGCTAACCAACTGTGAAGAGTTTTTTTTAGGTGTTTACTGGAATTGGTTGCCAATTTTAACCTGGTAGCTGTCACCACTAGAGGAATTAGACGCCATTGCTGTGATACACGGGTGTTACATCACCGCTAACAACCAATAAAACTGTATGAAACTAAATCGGTTTCATCGGATTTTGACATTGAAACGCGATTGACACTTAAAACACTGAATATTTATGCATTGAAATGATGCATCTGAGTACCGTTTTAACCCATCTTAGCAATTTTAGTGCTTTTATCGATCCTGTGCTGTAACTGTAATAGTTATCACTTCTTTTTTAAAGGAAATAATTAAACAAATAAAGAATTTAATGCCAAATTCAACTGCAAAACTCAATGTTTAAACTCTATTACCATATTTTCAACTTGCTCAAATTCACGGATGCTAGCACTGAATTGTATACGTTTAATTTTGCAGCTAAAATGGGTAAAATTAATCTTTAACTGGGATTTTTTTGATTCTGAATTGAAAAATAAGTAAAATTAAGTTGTTGAAAATGTTCAGAAACTTAATTTAAATGCAGAAATATTCACTGCATTAAAATTCAACAGCTTTTAATTTAAAATTCCAGCGCACAGTCCCATAAATTCCTCGATTTCCGCCGTCCGTTTCCTAATTTGGTCCCAAATTAAGCACACATACGACGCTCTACGGGGTCCGGTTGTGTATTATGTGTCAGTCTGGTTTGCTGTGGGCTGCAGGAGTGAAGGCAGGTCACTGTGCCACCGCGCCGTCATCGTACCAGGAGATGTGATTACACAAGAAAGTTACATAAACCGAAGTGAGAGACACAAGCTGCAGCTGATCCGAGCGCTGAGGGAGCTCGCTTCCACCTGTTCACACCCACACGGCGTGATTTTACTTCACTGAACACAACAGATTTTTGTTTCTTCGTCTGGTTTCCTGCACAAACACAAACTGGTTTCTCCGGACGCGGGATCAAAGCCAAGTTCCTTTTATTCTGGTACAAGTGGTGACGGCTACAAGGTGTAAACTGGCAACCGACTCCAGTAAACACCTAAAGAACCTAATTTTTATTTTTTTTATTATAGATATTCCTGTTACGATAAATTAAACCTATATGTACATAACTAAAACAGGTTAAAATTGGCAACTAACTCCAGTAAACACCTAAAAAACCTGATTAATATTTGTTTCATTATAGATATTCCTGTTACAGTCAGAACCAGACGATATAATAAACTTATAAATAAATAAATCAGGTTAAAATTAGCAACCAACTTCACTAAAAACCTAAAAAAACGTAATTAATATTGGATATTGCTGTTAAGATATAATAACCCTATAAATAAATAAACTGCTGCTTCCTTAATTAAATCTGTTTAAATGCCTGTGAGGATTATGTGCGCGCAGTGCAACGTGACACGTTTTAAGTCAGATGCATCTCACTTGTCTTGAAAAATATGCAGTATTTCCCCTATCATTATATTACAGCACCCCCTTGAAGGTCGAGTTATTTTAATTTGATACGTAGCGCAGAAGTCATTTAAGCAAGATAAACGTCTTATTTACATGTTCGCACGTTTATTAATTCTCCTCTGCTCTGTGTCGTGCAAAAATATCCGCGTTTTTGAAAGAAATGCCCCCAAAGTTGTAAACCATGGGGAAACACTGACGTGGCACGTTTAACATAACGTACATAACGTAGATTTCAGGACCAAATTATGAAATTACTTTTCTATTTGGCTAAAAATGTTGTATCTCTATAGTTTTACAAAAAAATGCTTTAACAAAAACATTTAACTGCTGTTTTATAAATGCTTTTCCTCGTGTATTGCTGTCTACTGTCTATTTGTTTTACTCAGAGGCTATTTACCTGTTCTCACACACACACACACACACGCACGCACGCACGCAAACACACACACACACACACACACACACACACTTACATATTACACAATCACAGCTTTGTTTGTTTTTTAAATGGAAATCATCGTTTCTACCAAACATATTTTGTCCCAAGTTTACCATAAATATTTATTATTTTCTGCATTTTGAAATCTAAATAACTTTATTTCTCATTTTTTTGTAATTTCTATGTATGTTTTTAAATAGAGCAAACAATAAAATTAATGAAATATCGGTATATTGAATATGTGGAATAAAAAAACAACAATATCGTGCATCCCTACTAGAATTGGGCTGTTTCTTATGGCTCCTTCTGATTGGCTGACGGCAAACCTGGCAACCCTGAATGTTAGCTAGTTAGCTCGTTAGCTAACAGCAGAGGACACCTGCACTTTCCTCCCGTGTCTGCTCCTTAACTGTCCGCTCGTGTTTGCACACCACCCTCTTAATACCAACGGTCCCCAGCTCGAGACATGTGTCCTCTCTCCACAACGACGTGTCTTTATTCAACGGTGCCATCTTTAACAGCCCGTGACGTAACTGAGCTAACGTCTTTAGCATGTTAGCATCTCTCACCGTGACGACATGAACCTCCTCTGCTGGACGCCGCCGGGGAGCCCGCAGGCCCGGCACTGTACCCGCGGTCTGAAGGACTCGAACCCGCCGCTGATGTCAACGGCGCTCAGTATCCTGTGCGTGTGTTTCTTGTTGTATTTACTGACGGTGCTCAGAAAGCCTCGGCGTAACGCACAGGCCGCCATCTTTGTTCCAGCTCTGTGGCAGTGATGCTGCATTCACGGACCCGCTGGAGAGTCGGGTATCTCCCCTTTATCGTTTTAAGTGTTTGTAATGTTTATAAATGTATAATTAAATACAGGAATTAATAAATAATTACAGAAACAACTGCATGCAGATGTAAATACATAAATGCATGGATCTGGACCCGAGTATTCATGCAAATGCAGGTCAACACAGATACAAATAAATGTAAAGCATTAATTTATTATTTTATTCATCTATTTATTTATTTACGTATTTATTTATAAATGCATACAAACATGAATAAATAAATAAATAAATAAATACAGGTCAAGAAAGACACAGAAATAAATGTAAAGCATTCAGTTATTATTGTGTTCATTTATTTACGTTTTTATATATGAATGCATACAGATATGAATAAATAAATTCAGGTCAACAAAGATGCAGAAATAAATTGAAAGCATTCATTTATTATTTTATTAATTTATTCTTTGATTTGTACATTTGTTTATTTACGTATTTATTTATAGATACACACATACATAAATAAATGCAGGTCAACAAAGACACATGAAATGTGAAGCATTTGTTTAGTATTTTATTTATTTATTTATTCATTAGTTTGTGCATTTATTTATCTATTGATTGATTTATGTATTGATATGACATTTTGGTGTCCTGAAGCTCAAACATTCAAAATTAATTAAAAGCAAAATCATACAAAAACAAACAGGTTCGAATAAAAAGTAAAAATTGATTTAAAAATGTACCAATGAAGATTATTGCTAAGTTGTAACTCTTTCACGTTAATGTTAGGGGATAATTAAGTATTAATGCACCACACAGACTTTTTGTTTCACCTAAAAAAAACATTATTTCATTTATTTCACGTCAAACCTGAACTGACACTGAAATTTCCGATTTTCCGGGAGGACAGTGAAGGCACCAAAGGAGCTCACGTGCACTGAAGCGAGAGAAATTTTATTTAAATATGAAATAAAAACATTATTATTTTTATTATTATTGTTGTTGTTATCAATTAACAGTTCATCAAGATTATTTTGAAAATTAGAACATTTAAAAATAAATAAAAATAAAAAAAACCGTTAACGCAGTTGGTCATGTGAGTGATGACGTCATCGTGTCACAAGATGGCGGCCCACTGGATTTCTATTTTTACTGTTAGCTGCTTTTAACGGTTAAAACTTAATAAATAATAATAAAAACAGGATTAATTTGACACAGAAACTTAGTGCTTCACTGGGAGCAAGTTTGACCAGGTTTATTTTATTTATTTGACGTTAGCTAACTGTAGAAAATCGGACTTTCCTGCCATTTAATTATTATTTTTATTATATTATCATCATGGCTTCGGTGTTTGTCGTCGGGGACACGTTTAGGGA
Organism: Echiichthys vipera; assembly: GCF_963691815.1. Taxonomy (NCBI): domain Eukaryota; kingdom Metazoa; phylum Chordata; class Actinopteri; order Perciformes; family Trachinidae; genus Echiichthys; species Echiichthys vipera. Next base: position 3,964,232 of record NC_139830.1, on the reverse strand, counting down.
TAAAGTGAGGGAGTTATTGGATAAACAGGACTCATCTGTGCCGCAGCTGCTGAGAGAGGAGCTGGAGGAGACTCTCTCACAAACAACAACAACAACAACAACAACAACAACCAGCACCCTGTCCTTCAGCACAGCCAGGAAACTGAAGAAATACCTGCAGGACAAAGGTGAACAAAGGCTTTTATGTCAAATTAAACTGTTTAATAAACATAAAGGAGCTGGAGGTTAATGTGAGATGCAGCACAACACTGTGTGTCCAGGTTTTCTACTCATACATCTGTAATTAATCAGAATAAATAGGGTTTTTATTATATAGCTTTAGTTTTTGGAGTCATAAACACATTTCTTACATATATTAATCATATTTATATATTCGGCATGTAAACTGACTACAGAATAATTAAACTATTAATTTAAAACAAGTAAATAAATTAAATAAGCAAGTAAATAAATATTAATAATAAAATAATAGTGAGTGATGTTCCTAAATTCCTTGATTAAAATATTTTCTGACTACAGAATAATTAAACTAATAATTAAAAAAGCAAATAAATTATATAAGCAAGTTAATAAATATGAATAATATATAAAAATAAATGTTATTTATGTTCTTAAATTCCTTGACTTATATATTTTCTGACTACAAAATAATTACACTAATAATTAAAAAAAGTAAAATATTAAAATAAGCAAGTAAAGAAATAGATAAATATTAATAATAATTTTTAAAAAATGAAATAAATGTGAAAGATGTCTCTGTGTTCCTTGATTAATATATTTTCTGACTCGAAATAATTAAAAAAAGGCAAATAAATAAAATAAGCAAGTAAAGAAATAGATAAATATTGATAATAATTTAAAATAACAGTATGTGAGGGCTTAGAACATTAACAATTAAGTTTATGAAAGCTACTCTCATGCACGTTTATTCATTTTTAACCAATTTAATAATTTTTACCCCCAAAAATTGATAAAAAATGATCAAAATCTCACATTAAGACACCAGAGAAAACGCTGAAACAAGCTAAAAATACAAATTAAAATAAAATAAAAGAAATCCACTTTATTTTATATCTAATTAATGAACATTGGTAAAGTCTTCAGACGTGATGTTCTGCAATAAAACGTAAATAATTCACACTTAAAGTCGCGTCTGTAAAACGCAGGTGTTAGTGTGTTTAAAAGGGGACGGTGCAAGTTCATAAAACACTTGATGACACGTGGTTAAAAACGCCAGAAGGCCGGTTTTCATGTTGTAAACGTCGTAAATCTCGTGTGTGCTGCTGTGTCTCTTCCTGCAGAGCATCCTTTCTACCTGCATGAGCTGCTGCAGGACGCCTCGCTGCACCTGCCCGAGGTCGTGAAACCGCCCAGAGTAAGTGACACCGCGAGCATGTTTCTGTGATTTAAGGTACAAAAAAAGAGCGTTACCATGAAACAAACATCAGAACAAAAATCTAAATAAAGCGGCGACTTGTGTCCCTCAGAACCCGCAGCTGGTCGCACGTCTGGAGAGGATCAAAGCCAAACTGGCCAACGAGGAATACGACCGAATCACGCGGAACGTCAACACTCAGGTGAGTTTTTCACAATAAAACACCTTTGTTTGATCCGCGGTGTGAATTAAAGAAGTATAATGTCCAAATATAAATACAGAGGTTTTGTTTTACTCAATTCAATTTGATTTCAAATCATAACAAAAGTTATGATTTGGAAGCCAAAGCTCTGGATCTACCGGTCAGTCCTGGTTCCTACCCTCACCTGTGGTCATGAAAGCTGGGTCAGGACCCAAAGAACCAGGTCGTGGGTACAAGCGGCCGAAATGTGTTTCCTCAGGAGGGGGGCTGGAGTCTCCCTTAGAGAGAGGGGGAGAAGTTCAGCATCCGTGAGGAACTCGGAGTAGAGCCGCTGCTCCTTTGTGTTGAAAGGAGCCAGTTGAGGTGGTTCAGGATCATCTGGTAAGGATGAACCCTGGGCGCCTCCCTAGGGAGGTGTTCCAGGCACGTCCAGCTGGGAGGAGGCCTCGGGGAAGACCCAGGACCAGGTGGAGAGATTAGATCTCCACACTGGCCTGGGAACGCCTCAGGATCCCCCAGTTAGAGCTGTTTAATGTGGCCCGGGAAAGGGAAGTTTGGGGTCCCCTGCTGGAGCTGCTGCCCCCGAGACCCGACCCCGGATAAGAGGCTGAAGATGAGATGAGATGAGACCCTTGAAGTCGTTTTGGCAGATTTAATAATTGTGTGTTTATCGATCTTATGGTGTAATTTGTCACGTTTCTGCATTAAAATGTCTAGAAATGACTCGAGATAAGTCAAATTTATTTAATTAATATTTCCAACAATGTTCAATTTCGTCATTTTGTTGAAGTTTGTGTGTTTTCACTAAATCTCGTTCTTTGTCGTCAGGAAATGAACCGAAGCGGAACATTTGCAGATTTTGGACGACAAGGTGAGTTTTTGTACCAGAGAGGGACGTACACTTAAAGCTGCATTCTCTCTAATGTCCAGCAGGGGGAGACTCCACTTAAAGCTGCATTCTCTCTAATGTCCAGCAGGGGGAGACTCCACTTAAAGCTGCGTTCTCTCTAATGTCCAGCAGGAGGAGACTCCACTTAAAGCTGCATTCTCTCTAATGTCCAGCAGGAGGAGACTCCACTTAAAGCTGCATTCTCTCTAATGTCCAGCAGGAGGAGACTCCACTTAAAGCTGCATTCTCTCTAATGTCCAGCAGGAGGAGACTCCACTTAAAGCTGCATTCTCTCTAATGTCCAGCAGGAGGAGACTCTACTTAAAGCTACATTCTCTCTAATGTCCAGCAGGAGGAGACTCCACTTAAAGCTGCATCCTCTCTAATGTCCAGCAGGAGGAGACTCCACTTAAAGCTGCATTCTCTCTAATGTCCAGCAGGAGGAGACTCTACTTAAAGCTACATTCTCTCTAATGTCCAGCAGGAGGAGACTCCACTTAAAGCTGCATCCTCTCTAATGTCCAGCAGGAGGAGACTCCACTTAAAGCTGCGTTCTCTCTAATGTCCAGCAGGAGGAGACTCCACTTAAAGCTGCATTCTCTCTAATGTCCAGCAGGAGGAGACTCCACTTAAAGCTGCATTCTCTCTAATGTCCAGCAGGAGGAGACTCCACTTAAAGCTGCATTCTCTCTAATGTCCAGCAGGAGGAGACTCCACTTAAAGCTGCATTCTCTCTAATGTCCAGCAGGAGGAGACTCTACTTAAAGCTACATTCTCTCTAATGTCCAGCAGGAGGAGACTCCACTTAAAGCTGCATCCTCTCTAATGTCCAGCAGGAGGAGACTCCACTTAAAGCTGCATTCTCTCTAATGTCCAGCAGGAGGAGACTCCACTTAAAGCTGCATTCTCTCTAATGTCCAGCAGGAGGAGACTCCACTTAAAGCTGCATTCTCTCTAATGTCCAGCAGGAGGAGACTCCACTTAAAGCTGCATCCTCTCTAATGTCCAGCAGGAGGAGACTCCACTTAAAGCTGCATTCTCTCTAATGTCCAGCAGGAGGAGACTCCACTTAAAGCTGCATTCTCTCTAATGTCCAGCAGGAGGAGACTCCACTTAAAGCTGCATTCTCTCTAATGTCCAGCAGGAGGAGACTCCACTTAAAGCTGCATTCTCTCTAATGTCCAGCAGGAGGAGACTCCACTTAAAGCTGCATTCTCTCTAATGTCCAGCAGGAGGAGACTCCACTTAAAGCTGTATTCTCTCTAATGTCCAGCAGGGGGAGACTCCACTTAAAGCTGCATTCTCTCTAATGTCCAGCAGGAGGAGATTCCACTTAAAGCTGCAGTCTCTCTAATGTCCAGCAGGAGGAGACTCCACTTAAAGCTGCATTCTCTCTAATGTCCAGCAGGAGGAGACTCCACTTAAAGCTGCGTTCTCTCTAATGTCCAGCAGGAGGAGACTCCACTTAAAGCTGCATTCTCTCTAATGTGCAGCAGAGGGAGACCCCACTTAAAGCTGCATTCTCTCTAATGTCCAGCAGGGGGAGACTCCACTTAAAGCTGCATTCTCTCTAATGTCCAGCAGGGGGAGACTCCACTTAAAGCTGCATTCTCTCTAATGTCCAGCAGGGGGAGACTTCACTTAAAGCTGCATTCTCTCTAATGTCCAGCAGGAGGAGACTCCACTTAAAGCTGTATTCTCTCTAATGTCCAGCAGGGGGAGACTCCACTTAAAGCTGCATTCTCTCTAATGTCCAGCAGGGGGAGACTCCACTTAAAGCTGCATTCTCTCTAATGTCCAGCAGGGGGAGACTCCACTTAAAGCTGCATTCTCTCTAATGTCCAGCAGGGGGAGACTCCACTTAAAGCTGCATTCTCTCTAATGTCCAGCAGGAGGAGACTCCACTTAAAGCTGCATTCTCTCTAATGTCCAGCAGGAGGAGACTCCACTTAAAGCTGCATTCTCTCTAATGTCCAGCAGGAGGAGACTCCACTTAAAGCTGTGTCCCTCTCTTTTTCGCAGCGCGCTCAGTCAAAGCGGCGGTGGCGACGGTGTTCAACTTCCTGGTGACGGTGGTCGCTGCGTTCGCCTGTTCGTACATGGGGAGTCAGTACCTATTCACAGACACCGCTGCAGTAAGAGTGCTTTTATTTTGAAGGGATGAAGGTTCTGCGAGGTTAAAGGTTTAGTTTGACGTTCTTTTGTAAAATCAAAGTGAATATTACACCTTAAATTAGTTAGAAATAGATAAAGAATACCAGTAAAATACAAATAAAAAGACTAAAAGACTAATAAATAATTAAAAAAACAACAAAATTAGTGAAAGTGAAGATAAAAACCTTAAATAAATGATAAATAAAAAGTGACTTAAGTCCGTAACGCTCCGTCTCTCGTGTTTGCAGCGCGTGATTTCGGCCGTGATCGCTGCGTCCGTGGTCGGGCTGGCTGAGCTCTACGTGCTGGTCCGGACCCTGGAGGGGGAACTGGGGGAGCCGTAACAGAACCAGGACCAGGACAAGGACCAGGACCAGGACAAGGACCAGGACCAGGACCAGGACCAGGACCAGAGAGCTCGCTGGGACACCTTTGATCTTTTGTTTTTTATGCGACAGAAAAATGAAGCAAAGTTACTGATGATTCACAAAAGGGAAATTATTATTATTATTATTATTGTTATTGTCAATAAATGGAGGCTGGATCATCACAAGAATTCAAATTATTATTATTATTATTATTATTATTATTAAACCACTGCTGTATCTGACGTTCCACCTGTTTGTTATTAAATCTAAATAAATAACTTTTTATTTACAGATATTTTCCATTTTCAGATTTTTGAACCTGAAAATAAAAGTTTGATTCTGTTTTTTTGTTTATGATCAGACTGTTTTAATGTGAATTATTTAAATATGACATCACTGTATGGATTCATGATTATAGATTTATGAAATAACGTTAAAAAGGATAGTTGTTGTTGAAGAATAATACTTTATTTCATCTTTTATTAAAGCAGAGTTTCTCTTTCTGAGTCAGGACCCAGAAAGAGGGTCAGTGCAGAGAAAAGTGCAGAACAATGATTTTAAATAATTCAATCATTTAATTCAGTTTTATTTATAGTGTCAAATCATAACAACAGTTATCTTAGGACACTTTACAGAGCAGGTAAAGACCACACTCTATGACTTATTTATGATTTGACTTCACCTCCACCTTCACCTCCACCTCCACCTCCACCTGACAGCTGCGCCTAAAACTGCCTCACACACGATGACGGCCGAACCCCAGAGGTTCAGACGCCTCCTGCACCTCACCACCACAACAACAACCACCACCACCACCTCCACCTTCACCTCCACCTTCACCTTCACCTCCACCTCCATTTCCACCTTCACCTCCACCTCCTCCACCTCCATTTCCACCTTCACCTCCACCTTCACCTTCACCTCCACCTTCACCTCCACCTCCATTTCCACCTTCACCTTCACCTCCACCTTCACCTCCATTTCCACCTTCACCTCCACCTTCACCTTCACCTCCACCTCCTTCACCTCCATTTCCACCTTCACCTCCTCCTTCACCTTCACCTCCACCTCCACCTTCACCTCCACCTCCTCCTCCACCTTCACCTCCACCTCCTCCTTCACCTCCACCTCCACCTCCACCTTCACCTCCACCTCCACCTTCACCTCCACCTTCATCATACACCTCCACCTCCACCTTCTCCTTCACCTCTACCTTCACCTCCACCTCAACCTCCACCTTCACCTCAACCTCCACCTTCACCTCCACCTCCACCTTCACCTCTACCTCCACCTTCACCTCCACCTCCACCTTCACCTTCACCTCCACCTAAACCTTCACCTCCACCTCTACCTTCACCTCCACCTCTACCTTCACCTCCACCTCTACCTCCACCTCTACCTCCACCTCCACCTTCACCTCTACCTTCACCTCCACCTCCACCTCCACCTTCATCATCCACCTTCACCTCCACCTCCACCTTCACCTCCACCTTCATCATCCACCTTCACCATCATCATCCACCTCCACCTTCACCTCAACCTCCACCTTCACCTTCACCTCAACCTCCACCTTCAACTTCACCCCCACCTTCACCTTCACCTCCACCTGACAGCTGCGCCCAAAACTGCCTCACACACGATGACGGCCGCTCCCCAGAGGTTCAGACGCCTCCTGCACCTCACCACAACAACAACCACAACAACAACAACCACAGCAGCAACAACCACTACAACCATCACCACCTCCACCTTCACCTCCACCTCCACCTCCACCTTCACCTCCACCTCCACCTTCATTATCCACCTCCACCTCCACCTTCTCCTCCACCTCTACCTCTACCTTCACCTCCACCTCCGCCTCCACCTTCACCTCCTCCTCTACCTTCACCTTCACCTCCACCTTCACCTTCACCTCCACCTTCACCTCCTCCTCCACCTCCACCTTCACCTTCATCATCCACCTCCACCTGACAGCTGCGCCCAAAACTGCCTCACACATGATGACGGCCGCACCCCAGAGGTTCAGACGCCCCCAGCACCTCACCACCACCACAACGACAACAACCACAACAACCACAGCAGCAACAACAGCAGCAGCAGCACCACCTCCACCTTCACCTTCACCTCCACCTCCACCTTCACCTCCACCTCCACCTCCACCTTCACCTTTACCTCTACCTCCACCTTCACCTTCATCATCCACCTCCACCTTCACCTCCACCTCCACCTTCACCTCCACCTCCACCTGACAGCTGCGCCCAAAACTGCCTCACACACGATGACGGCCGCACCCCAGAGGTTCAGACGCCTCCTGCACCTCACCACAACAACAACCACTACCTCCACCTTCACCTCCACCTTTACCTCTACCTTCACCTCCACCTTTACCTTCACCTTCATCATCCACCGTCACCTCCACCTTCACCTTCACCTCCACCTTCACCTCCACCTTCATCATCCACCTCCACCTTCACCTTCACCTCCACCTCCACCTGACAGCTGCGCCCAAAACTGCCTCACACACGATGACGGCCGCACCCCAGAGGTTCAGACGCCTCCTGCACCTCACCACAACAACAACCACCACTACCTCCACCTTCACCTCCACCTTTACCTCTACCTTCACCTCCACCTTTACCTTCACCTTCATCATCCACCGTCACCTCCACCTTCACCTTCACCTCCACCTTCACCTCCACCTTCATCATCCACCTCCACCTTCACCTTCACCTTCACCTCCACCTCCACCTTCACCTCCACCTGGCAGCTGCGCCCAAAACTGCCTCACACACGATGACGGCCGCACCCCAGAGGTTCAGACGCCTCCTGCACCTCACCACAACAACAACCACCACCACCTCCACCTTCACCTTCATCATCCACCGTCACCTCCACCTTCACCTCCACCTTCACCTCCACCTTCATCATCCACCTCCACCTTCACCTCCACCTGGCAGCTGCGCCCAAAACTGCCTCACACACGATGACGGCCGCACCCCAGAGGTTCAGACGCCCCCAGCACCTCACCACCACCACAACAACAACATCAACAGCAGCAGCAGCAGCAGCAGCAGCAGCAGCAGCAGCAGCCCGCGTGACTTTAGTCCCGTACTCATCAGATCTGTGTTCTCTGATCCCCTCCGCAGACACACGAGTTCCTATTGACCGTAAACTATCCTGCTCTTGTTTCAGGGGGAAAAGATTAAAACATGAAACTACATCTGGGATGCAGAATATAAAAAAGTATCCTCCTAAGATCTGAGATTTGACACCCGGATTAAAGGTTTGATTGGAAGATTATTTGGTATTAAAGATGATTATGATATGCGGAGATCTGCGCTCATGTTTTTCCTCTCATGTAATATTTCAAAACTTAAATCCAGGCAGAATTACGGCGCTGTAAGCTGATAGACCCTGAGCTCTGGCTTTAATTTTATTTTTTCATTTCTCGTACAGTGCACAGAGATATGGAACAAATAGAAAATCATTATTCCTGCCATGGTATCTTACCGCAAGGAATCATTTTAATCAGGATGTTTTGGGAGATAATACTCGGCGGGGTCGCAGCGTTAAACATGCACGCCGCTCGGTTCGGCTTAGACAACAGCAACAACAGGAGCAAGAGGACACGAGCAAAATCATGTTTTATACTTTCTCATGCTGTGTAGGAGCCTGCAGGCAGGAGGGAGAGACACCGATGCCTTAGAGATGTCTATAAACAAGTGCAAGATGACTGTAAACAGATGCAAAATGACTAGAAACAAACGCAAAATGTCTATAAACAGATGCAAAGTGACTATAAACAGATGAAAAGCCACCACGAAAAGATGAAAAATGTCTAAAAAAAGATGCAAAATGACTGAGAACGGATGCAAACTACCACAAAAGGTTGCAAAATGTCTATAAACAGATGCAAAATGACTACAAACAGATGCAAAATGACTAAAATAAGATGCAAAATGTCTTAAAATGGATGCAAAATGTCTAAAAACAGACGCGAAATGTCTTAAAGGAGATGCAAAATGACTAAAAATGGATGCAAAATGACTGAGAACAGATGCAAAATGACTAAAGATGGATGCAAAATGTCTATAAATAAATGCAAAATGTCTTAAACAGATGCAAAATCTGCTACAAACTACAAACATGCATAATGTCTAAAAACTGATTCAAAATGACTAAAAAAAGATGCAAAGTTCAATCTCTCCATTGTTATTAGTTCTTTATTTATGTAGAAATTAAACCATAAACACTTTTTCCCTTTGATTATTTAATAAAACATTTTCCAAACAAATCAAAATACAAGTAGAGACTTTGAAAAACAGGCACGCACGCACGCACGCACACACGCACGCACGCACGCACACACGTCCACACAAGGAAACACAAAGGGAGACAGAAACAGTTAAAACAGTGATCCAGACGATGAAGTGTGTTTGACGTATTTATCCACAGTCAGTGTGGCTTCAGTCTGACATGACACCCTTTCAAAATAAGATTTCCGGGTCCAAACGCTCCGTTGAAACAAAACACACACAACACAGGAACATGTGAACAATGACGATCCCCTCTTTGGTCAGTTAGACGTCTTTTTCATCGATAACAAAGACGTAAAAAAACATTTAAAATCTCAGTGATGTTCAAACAACGGGGGACGCGGCACTGTGGCGTTGTAGAAACACAAGGTTTGGACCCGGACATCTTATTTTGAAAGGGTGTAACGTAGTGTCTTCACAGCCGGATGAGGAGATGGGAGAGTTAGTTTGGAGAAGCAGATAAGAAACGCGCTGCTGCGGACGCACTGACACCGTAAAGAGTCAAGTGTGCACTTTATTTAGAGTGTTACTTTACCGTCAGACACTCGTGTTTAAGTTCATGTTCATGTTCTACGCTCTCGGAAAAAAACACCAGACGCCATTGATCAACGCCATTGCTTTCCTTATGTCACAGGAACCACCGGTAGCGCTTTTCGACCAGGTTCTGCTCCCAGATTAAGAACCGTTCCTTAGATGGCACCAAGTTCAAGAACCCGTTTCCCTGACGGTCGGAAAAGTGCGGCGATGAGAGTGAATATTGTGTTACTGTCATTCTGTCGTTGGTGTTTTTTGTTTTGTCTGGAGCTCCGGGCGCCGCTGTTGCCCGGAAGAAGGTATCGAACTGTTAAGACGTCACGTAACGCCCTCTCAAAAATAGGATTTCAGCGTCCAAGCCGGTCCAAGATAACCCGACTCTCTCCAGATGAGTTTGGTTCCTCCTCGCTCCACTCACCCGTCTGCGGTCGCTCCATAGGGAAGTGATTTCAGGAGGCTTGCGTATGATTGGATAAACCACGTGTCCGTCATCTTCATTGGCATGGAAACTGACCGGTGTCGCTGATGAGAGCGACGGGTGCAAACATGGTTTCCAGCAGCAAAAGCCTTCAGAGCCGTTCTCTGGTTCTTTTAAAGATAAAGATTCTCGTGATCGGAAACACGATGAAACAGCAGCGTCCATGTTGGCGCCTGCTTCCTCCATGAGAGCCGCCATTGTTGTTGAATCACAACAGTCGCTTCTCAGCTACGTCACAGCTATAACCCGGAGGTCCTGATTGGCGACTGGCTCGACCACCTGATATGACTTTCCTACGGAGTGACCCCAGGTGGTTGAGTGGAGCGAGGTTGAGTCAAGGTGGAACCAAAGTCATCTGGCGAGAGTCCGGTTACGTCCAAGACTCGTGTTTCCGCGTTCCTCGTTGTTTGAACTGATCTGAGTTTTAAAAAAACAGCGTAATTGTCATTTTACGTCTTTGTTATGGATGAAAAAGACGTCTAACTGATGAAAGAGGTGATCGTAAGTGTTCACATGTTCGGCCGTTGTGTCTGTTTTGTTTCATCGGAGCGTTTGGACCCGGAAATCTTATTTTGAAAGGGTGTTACAAGACAATGACCTAATGTTTAGCTTCATAAAATGCGCCTGAATTTACAAATACGTTCGATATTATTGCAGACGTTTCTCTTCTTACATCGCATCCTCGGCTGTTGCTATTCAGGAGCCGGCGCGCTACGATGAACATGTTTCATTTCCTATAAAAGCTTCACAATAAAAGTCCCCGTTGTTGTGTTATTTAAAAGCTTTTATTATGAAGGAGCAGTGTCAGCTCAGCTACTCAATAAAGTATCAGGTACAATCAACAACTTCTGCGAATAGATGACAAAAAAAAGAGCGAGTCAAGTCGTGGAAAAGCACCATTAGCTTCCGCGCCTTTCCTCTTTGATGTTTTTCCGAAATGGCGCCGTGTCAACCGCCATCTTTTGTCCGTGACACACTTCAAACTATCCCTTTAATATTCCCTGTTCACGATCAGAACTCCAGGAAGTTGGTGACAATGGCGGCGTTGTAGATCAGGTCTGAGATGTAGCCCATGGAGGTCTGCGGCCCCATCTGCGGGTGGTGGTGGTGGTGGTGGTGGTGCGGATGGTGTCCTTGTCCCTGAGTGACCTCCCAGTACACCTGCGGAGGGTGGGAAGGAACCACCTGGTCTACAGAGGTGTGGCCTCCACCTGCGGCGCCGCCTCCGTACACGGCCTGGTGAGCCCCGCGTGGAGCCAGAGTCTGGGGTTTGAAGTTCCTGAAGGCCTGGTAGGAGCGGGCGGAGGTCGCGTGGTGAGGCTGCCGGCTGCTGATTGGCTGAGGAAAAGAACCGGGGAGGAAACCGGGGAGCGCTGGTCCCAGGTGGTGCTGCTGCTGCTGCTGCTGCCGCTGGTGGTGCTGGTCCTCCTCCCAGAGACGGGACTCTGGAGGTTTTGAGGAGCCCGGTGTGGGCGGGTGTTGCTGCTGCTGGTGTTGGTGCTGGTGCTGGTGCTGGTGGTGGTGGTGTTGGAGAGACGAGGACGACGGTGGAGAGGAGACAGGGTTGCTGTAGATCTGGAGCCAGTCGGAGTAAATCTGCGGCACCTCCTCACAGGAGTGGCTCTGCTCCGGTCTGAAAATGTCCGCAAGGGCTGTCGAGGCGAGGAACGAGGAGGTCACAGGCCCGGGGGAGGGATCGACGCCCCCTCTGCCTCCCAGGGACGGCTTGGTGGACTTGGGGAGTCTCACGGTCTTGATACTTCTGGCTCTTCTGTTCTGGAACCACACCTGCGGAAAACGCAGACTGTTAGGAGCGTGTTTAATTTGATATCTGACAAGAGGTGATGCTACTTTAAAGCAAACAGTCCTGATGCTAAATGAAGCTAACGCTAGCTCATGTCCGGTATTTAGTGTTATTCAAGAGGAAAGAGAGTCATCCCCAAAGACCTCCATGTTTTTTTTTTTAGATTTTGGACACTTCTGCTTCTGTAACGTTGTTTTTTTCTGACTAAAGTGGAAAAAAACACCAAAATACACATTTATTTTATTTCTTTAGCTTCATTTTGTGTTTCTGTGTCTGCAGATTTCTCTTTAATTCACCAAAAACAGTAAAAGTGAATAAAAAAAGTATTTTAACGCACAGATATCTCCACGAAACTTCCCCAGATTGAGAAAAATTATTTTTTTCGTATTAGTTTTCTCAAATGTTGTGTTTAAATATGCAAATGAGGCTTTATATAATAAAATAAGAGATCATTTTCATACATTTGCACAACAGAAATGTGGAAATTAAAGGTTTAAAATCCTTGTTTTCTTTATATCACTCCATAAATTAAAGAAAATACAGGCAACAGCCTTAAAAAACATAATTTTTCACCGTGTTTTGTTAATAAAATGTCGTATAAATCAGACTCTGAATAAAATATGAATATGATTATGTTTAAATATGCAAATGAGGCTTTAACTAATGTAACTTTGGTGACTTTAGGAGAAATCTACAAACACAAACGGACAAAATGAAGACAAATAACACCTAAACGTGTGTTTTTGATATTTTCTTTGCATCAAAAAACGACCAAAACTCATAAATAATATAGAAAAAGTGATTAAAGCCGCTTTAAAACCAAAAACATGACATTTCCTGTGATAATTTGGCGTCTTTTGTGAAGTTTAATTCAGTAAAAGCAGTTTGAATGAGCAGCAGCAGCAGCAGCAGCAGCAGCAGCAGCAGCAGCAGCAGCAGCCTCACCTGGATCTTGCTCTCGGGCAGGTGCGTGTGCGCGGCGAGGCGCTCCCTCAGCGTGATGTCCGGGTACGGGGTCACGGCGAAGGCCTGCTCCAGCTCCGACAGCTGGGCCCGGCTGAAGATGGTCCTCTTCCTCTTCCTCTGGCCCTCCATCGGACCCCCACAACCCCCAGAACCAACGGGGGCGACGAGGGCGGAGGCTCGGTCCGGCTCCGGAGACGACACCGCGCTCTCACCGTGGACGTCTAATATTACAATAATTATAATTATAATTATTTTTAATAAAAAGGGAGTAAAACAATAAAAATAAAATATGTTTTATTTATTTATTTTATTTTATTATTTAAAAAATACAAAATTAAATTAGTTTAACAATTAAGAGAAAAAAACAACTAAAATATTTACAATTAATCGCTGTAATCTGTATTTTTTATCCACTTTATGTACAATTTATAAATCTAACTTTACAATAATCAATATTAAACAGTTTTATAAATGACATAATATATATATATAAAGTATAAACATCCATAAAAGCACATCTACACACACACATATATAAATATTTAACTGTAAATATACATATATATATATTATACATCACTGTAATCTGTATCTTTTATGCACTTAATGTTATTGTCACTTAACTTTACAATAATCAATATTATACAGGTTTAAAAATGACATAATATATATAAAGTAATATAAATTATAGCCCTAAGTATAAACATCCACATATATAGATATTAATCGTGAATATACATTTATAGCCCATATTTCTACACAAAATGTTATTTCTTAAAATTATTTCTATTTTTTTCTTTTTCTCTCACATGTTCAAAATTAAAAAAAACCTAATCTGTTTTATATTATTTATTTTGTAAATTAACAAAAACACCTTAAAGATTGCATTTTTTTGTATTTTCATGTAAAAGAAACTTTGAGGTCACAAAGAAATGTTATTTTTTTAATCAAAATGTTATTTTATTCCTTTTCTTTCCCTCACACAAATAAAAAAACTCAACTAACATTTGTTTTTATCTTGTTTATTTAATTAAAATACCAATTAACTCGGTGTAATTTCTGCTTTTTCCCTTAAAAAAAGAAACATTTTGATGTAAAAGCGTATTAATTTAGACTGTGAGGTCAAAGAAATGTTATTTTATTTTACAATTAAAATGTTTTTTTTAATATTTCTATTCTTTTTTACTTTTTTTCTTTTTCTCACGTTTAAAATAAAAACCTTAACTAACATTTGTTTTTTATCTGTTTTATATTATTATTTATTTTGTAAATTAACAAAAACACCTTGAAGAAATTTGCTTTTTTTTTGTATTTTCATGTAAAATTCTACATTTTACTCATTATTTAGACTGTGAGGTCACAAATAAATGTTTTTTTTTTAATCAAAATGTTATTTTATTACTTTTCTTTCTCTTACACAAACAAAAAAACTCAACTAACATTTGTTTTTATCTTGTTTATTAATTAAAATAACAATAAGGTCTGTTTAATTTCTGCTTTTCCCCTTAAAAAAGAAACATTTTGATGTAAAAGCGTATTAATTTAGACTGTGAGGTCAAAGAAATGTTATTTTTTAAATCAAAATGTTATTTTATTCCTTTTCTTTCTCTCAAACAATTAAAAAAACTCATCTAACATTTGTTTATTTAATTAAAATAATTAAGTCGGTGTAATTTCTGCTTTTTACCTTAAAAAGGAAACATTTTGATGTAAAAGCGTATTAATTTAGACTGTGAGGTCAAAGAAATGTTATTTTTTTACAATTAAAATATTCTTTTATTACTTTTCTTTCTCTAACACAAATAAAAAAACTTGTTTTTATCGTGTTTATTTAATTAAAATAACAATAACTCGGTGTAATTTCTGCTTTTCCCCTTAAAAAAGAAGCATTTTGATGTAAAAGCGGATGAATTACCCACTTATTTGAATTTAAACTATTACATTAAACACATATTAAAGCATATTCACCTTTGCAGTGATCCACGTCTCCAAATAACGCCTTAAACTCCACCATGTCTTTGTGCAGGTTGTGTCGGAGCAGAGAGAAGTCCGCGTCCAGGAGCAGAGCCATAACTTCACACACACCAGGACAGGACGCGCGTGACTGACGGCTGAGGGGAGGGACCGCCTCTTATACCCGCAGACCACCAGACCCCCCCCGTCACCAGACCCCCCCGTCACCAGACCCCCGGCAAACCCAGGTGTCTGTCTCCTAATCCCATCTGAGAGACCCTTGTTTTTGCAGAGATATTACCGTGATATTACTAAAAACCGGGGAATTAAAGCCGTTTTATGATCTCGTCAAAGCCGCCAGACGCCGTTGAGGGAAACAGTAATTTAACCTCCTGTAAACGCAGGAGCTGCTGCTCGACTTCTGCTTTAAAGGGTCAGTTTTATCTGTGTTATTCTGACATTTCGGTGTTTTTTAAGCGTCAGAAACAAACAAAAATAACACATAAACTGACACATTAAGGTGGCGGTGGAAGAGTAACTCCTGCGTCCTGTGAGGTTAAATCACTGTTTTTGTCAGTGGAGTCTGGCGGCTTTGACGAGAGCGGAGAAAAGCTTTAATTCGCCGATTACGGTTTAATACGGCGAGGAAATTAAACGCATTCATGTCGGCGACGTCTGTGAAAGTCTAAATCTGATAATATTCTATCTGCCCGTGTCCATTTGAGCCTTTTCCCAAAAGATTTAGTTGCAAAATTAAGTCTTAAATTCCTCAAAGAAGCAAAACTGTCACATTTCAGAAGATTTTTTTTTTTTGTTCCTTTCATCTTTGCGTGAGCCAAGATGGCGTCCGCACAAGCTAAACTCCGTAGGCTGCGTACTGTCGTGCCGTAAGGACGCCGTTGTGTGAACGCCCATTTACGGCGTGGGGGAACGTGCGTAAAAGGGTCTGAACGCTGGGCTGTGCACCTTTAAAGACCGAGGTTACCCTTTCAAAATAAAATGTCCAGGCCTAAACACTTTGTTGATCACTTCTTTCTTCTTTTACGTCAGAAGGAAAAAGGGTAAAATGATTTTTCTGTTGTTTTTTCAGTTCTGTTCAAAAACAACGCAAACAAGCACGACACTGTGGAAATACCAAATACTCTAAAAAGGGCGTTACGTCGTGACGTAAAGACCCGATTGGCTGAAAATCATAAATAAGGAAATTCAAAAGTCTGAAATATTAATTAATAAAAGTTAAATTAATGAAATACATAAATGTGGAAATATAAATAAATTAAAATAATTAAGCGTACATATATATATATGTATATTTAATATAAATAAATCTCTTTTTTCTGGATATTTATTATTTATTTATTTATAAATACATAAATAAGCGTGGAAATATGAAAAAGTAATACATAAAATAATACGAAAATTTTAATTATTGGGAATATAAAGTGAATTAAATAAATAAATGTGGAACATAAAGTTAAATAATAACAAATATAATAAATAAATTAATTAGGAAATTAGCAAAAAAATGTTAAATATTTGAAATATAAAGTGAAATAAATAAATGGATATAAAGTATATAAATAAAGAGAAATAAATATAATAAATGTGGAAATATAAAGAATACATAACATAAAAATAAATAAATATAATAATAAATAAGGGAATTAAAAAATGTGTAAAAATAAATTGAAATAAATAAATGTGGAAAATAAAAAATGAATAAATAAAATAATACGGGATAAAAATAAGGAAAAATAAAAGGACAAAAAATAACGACATGATATATAAATAAAGAAAATAGATAAAAATAGAGCAATTAATTTTAAATACAATAAAACAAAAATATGAATAAATATATACAAAATTAGACAAACAAATAAAAGTGAAAATACACTTGTTTTTTGTTATCTTTATATTTCCACGTCTATTATTTTGGCGAGGTCCGTTCTGACGCATTCAGCATGAACGACCCGATGTTTGTCGCCTCTGCGTGCAGCTGTGCGACCCCCGAGCAGGTAAAAACGACATAAAACAGTAAAAAAGAAACAATAAAACAGTAAAAACATTAGGACACGTACCTCGTACCTGAGTGAGGCGGCACCGACCTGCAGAACCAAGCAGATTAAAACTCAGCATGCACACTGAAGCGGGTAAAAACAACCTCCACGCCGTGTCTACGCGTCCGCTCCGCACGTAGTCTGGCTGTAAAGAACACAACGTCCACATTTAGGTGTCAAACAACACAATTTATTGATTTCAATTCCCACAAATCAACATCTCAGCAACACATTCCTCTATGTAGTCAGATATTCTGCGCGTTCTCGGCCTTTGGTTCAGTTTTAGAGTCGTCCTCTGGTGCAACTTTGACCCTAAAACACAACAAACCCGCGCAAATACATGCGTGTGTTTGTGCGTTTATGTGTGTGTCATGCGTCTCTGTGTAGCTTCGGCTTTGTCTTTGACGTCTTTGAGGGTGTTTTCTTGATCCAACACACACTTTTTTCCTCCAGGCACATGTACAGTGCAATAAAGATACAGGTAAAGTAGTTTTTGGTGGATTCTGACCCAGGAAAGTGTGTTTTGTGCGCCAAAGACTTTGTCTTTGACGTCTTTGAGGGTGTTTTCTTAACCAACACACACTTTTTCTCTCCAGGCACATGTTCAGTGGTTCTCACTCAGCAATAAAGATGAAGGTAAAGTAGGTTTTTGGTGGATTCTGACCCGGGAAAGTGTAATTTGTGCGCTAAAGACAATGGGCCTTGGACCAAAAAACAAGTTTACATCTTCATTATTTATTAATTTATTATTTTAGGAATTATTTGTTCCCAAATTCCTAATTTTCCAGTCATTTAGGAGCATTTTTCCGCGCTCCCCTCCTGATGCTTTCCTTTAATTTTTGCTTAAAACAAAACAAAACTACTCAAAAGTTTCACGTTTTGATGTATTTTGATTAAAAGCACTTTTTATTGGGTGTATTCTCTCGTTAGTGACGGTGTTTTGAATTTGAGAGATTAATAATATCTCATAATAAGAATCTCAGTGTCGGTGACTCGGCTGGGAACCGTACGGTCGCAGGTTCGAGTCCCTGTGCGGACGATGAATGGAGCGTGGACTGGTGGCTGGAGAGGTGCCGGTTCATCTCCCGGGCACTGCAGAGGTGCTGCTGAGCGAGGCACCGAACCCCAAACTGCTCTCTGCATTAATGCATGTGTACAGGTCCTGCGTGTGTGTGCGTGTGTGTGTGTGTGTGTGTGTGTGTGTGTGTGTGTGTGTGTGTGTGTGTGTGAATAAAAGAGTGAAACAATTGAATTTAAATAAACAAATTCTTCTTTTTCTAAAGTTTTACACAAGCGCAGCAACAGTTGTGATATATGTCGTCTGATAAAACTCGACTACAAACAGAAACAAACGCTGCGGACAAACTAACGCGGACATTCGTGTGTGAATTCATCCTCTCGTCGCCCGTGGGTGCACAGGCCTGTTCTCTGATCCACCTGCAGGGGGCGGCGGCGTCCCGTCAAAGGTCTCTGCACTCGACAGAGACTGGGGTCAGATCCTCGTCTCCTGGTGAGCGTCACTCAAACTTGCGCAGGTGGTTGTAGAGGGACTGGACGTAGGTGAAGACACACATGGGGTCGGGTTTGCGGCCCATGATCATCATGTCGTCCACCTCGATCAGCCGGTCGCAGCTCGCCTTCGCTCTGGAGACACGGCAACGACACAGCAACGCAAGAGATAATCAGAATACATGAGGGAATAAAAGGAAGAATTAATACAATAAAAACATGTGTGGAAATATAAAAAGGAATAAATATAATAAATAAAAACATTTAACACATTGGAAATATAAAGATAAATAAATAAATGTGGAAATATAAAAAAGGAATACATTAAATAAAAAACACATGTGGAAATATTAAGAAGTATAAATATAATAAATAAGTGTGGAAATATAAAATGGAATAAATAAATAAATGTGGAATATAAGGTTAAATAAATATAATAATAAATACATGTGGAAATGTAAAAAATGATAAATAAACTAATAATTAAAGAAATAAAAAAATGTCGAAATATAAAGAAGAATGAAACATAATAATAAAAACGTGGAAATATAAAAAGGAATAAATTAAATGATAAATAAGGGAATTGAAGAATGTGGAAAGATAAATTGATATAAATACATAAATAAGCGTTGAAATACAAAACTGGAATAAATAAAATAGTACGCAAATTTTTATTATTGGAAATATAAAGTGAATTAAATAAATAAATGTTGAATATAAAGTTAAATAATAAAAAATACAATTAAAAAAATAATTATATAATAATAAATACATGTGGAAATATAAAAAGGAATAAATAAACTAATAAGTAAGAAAAAGGAGGAACCTAAACATAAATAAAATAAAAGAGGAAATAGAAAATTTGGAAAGCAAAATAAATAAAAATTAATATATTAATGAATGTGAAAATATAAAGATTAATAAATAAAATAATACGAATATTGAAAAAACAAGGAATGAACTAAATAAATTGTTGGGAAATATAAATACAAATAAACTCAATAATAAAAGCGTAAATAAAACAATGACATAACAAAACATAAAGTGAAATACGGGAAAAATGATGAATAAATGTGGAAATATGAACACAAACAAAACATAAAAAATAACTAAGTCATCTAAAATATTCTCTTACAGTAAAACAATAAATAATAATAATAATAACAATAATAATAACACTTTAGTCATTCAGGACGACTTGAATGTGGTTAAAATGATTTATTCGCTCTTCAGGACTTTTAAGACGTCGTCGGACCGATGGTTCAACTTCAGATATTAACGAGAGTCATTTCACGGCCGTTGTGACGTTTAAAAAAAGTCTCTTTTGCATGTAAGTCAACGGGAAACACCTTCAGAAACCGCATAAAAAGAGATTTCAGGGTGTGAAAAATTGAGTTTCCATGGCGACCGTTTGTTTGTTTGCTTGTTTGCACCGTGGCTGATCTTGAAGATGAAAACAGACGTTTCCTTCACGTCCTAACAAACATGTTTTGAGGCGTTTAAGGACCTTTGTGAACGTAATAACGTACATTTATTGTGCTGTAAGTGGCTTTAGGAGGTCACACGTAAAGCTGCCGCCACGACACCGAGGATTGATTCTGTCACCGAGTGAATATTGTTTTTCAGTCAAATCAGCTTAATTCTGCAGCAGCAGCGCGACGCAGAGGAGGAAAACAGGTTCTTAGAGCGAGTCTTTAAGCCCCGACGCACAGCAGGTGCAACAGTGTGTGTGTGTCTGCGGAGACAATACAAGCAATAAAATAGGAATTATGATGATAATGCAGACACATGAAGATGTGGAAATGTAAAGAGGAATAATACCAAATAATGTGAAATATCAATGCAGAAATGTAACAAGAAGTAATATCATATAATATTTAAGTAAATTTAAAAAAATGTGGAAATATAATGAGACATAAATCGAATAATAGGAAAATAAAAAATGTGGAAATAAGAAAATAATATTTAAAAATTAGAAAAATGTGGAAATATGAAGAGGAATAAATCGAATAATATGAAATAAAAATGTGGAAATATAACGAGAAATAATCTAAAATATTAATAAAGTAAATTTTAAAAAGTAGAAATATGAAAATATATAAATAAAATAATAAATAAGGAAATTAAAAAATGTGGAGATAAAGATAAATTAATAAAATAATAAATACATGTGGAAATTAATATAATTCAAATTAAATATAAAACAATAAGCTTTAAAAAATGTACAAATGTATTTGTTCACTTCTCTCTATATATAATTTTTAATATATATATATATATTTAAATTAATCAATTATTTTATTCGGCATATTTATTCATTGATTATTATCATTAATTATTTATTTATTTATATAATTTTCCAATAAAAAAATATACTAAACTACATGATATAAAAATATATAAACAAAAATATTTCAAAAATATACAGCAAAATAGAAAAATGAATATGCAATACATAACAATAAAATAATAACAATATATGAATAAATAGATACAAAAATAGACAAACAAATAAATGTGAAAATACACATGTGTATGCTTTGTTGTCTTTATATTTATTATTTCATTTATTTCTTTTTTATTTCCACATTTTCATTTATTTATTTAATCTTTTATTTATCTCTCTTTATATATTTTATATATTTATACATATTTATTTTATTTTACAGATTTTTTTACGACATCCCTATGACTCCATATGTGTGTGTGTGTGTGTGTGTGTGTGTGTGTGTGTGTGTGTGTGTGTGTGTGTGTGTGTGTGTGTGTGTGTGTCTGGCAATTAAAACAACCCTGCTCTAAAACAAAAGCAACAAATAAAACCGTTAAGAGGCATTTAGCCACAACAAAGTCCCGACGCTCATCGCTTCAACAGTTAAGGACGATAAATACTTTCAGGACGACTCAGCAAAGTTCAGAAAAACCACAACTGACAAAAAAAAGCGTTTCTGCTGTTGCGTAAAGAGGCTGACGAGTTGAATGGAAGTCCAGTTTCCATTGTGGCTTTAAAGGAACAGTTCAATTTGCTTATTTGTTTGCTTTTTTATCAAGATTGGTACCTGATGTTTGTTGCGTATGGAGCTGCGGCGCGGATGTGGCGAGCTTTAGGGGGTTTGCAGCCCGGCGTCGTCCACAATCAGTCAGTTTTGATTAACAGAAACATTTAAACACAATTTGTGGTTTTGGGGTGGCCAGACAAGGACAAACGACTCAAGCAATAGCTCACGGCCGTGGTATGTTGTTGTAACATCACAGCTGAAGACGTTTAAAAGGTTCATCAAGAAAGTGAAAGGGCGCACTCCCACTGTGCCTCCGTCCCGTGCCCCGTGCTTTAGGGTCCTTGTCCCCCCCTCCAGGCCCGTTAGTACTCACACTACCTGGGCCTCGGAGAATGCTTCTTGCTGCCTATACGTCATCACGCCGTAACACGTCACACGCATTGATGACGTCATGGCGATGCGTGGCTTTGTTTCCAGATCTTTCCGTAGACCTCGGAGTTTTTGTGCGTCTTGTCGACTGTTTTTGAATCTTTTCATCGACCAAATCTGCAGTAAACACTCCACCTCCGCATCACACCAACGTGAACCTTTCACCGCCATTGTTTGAAATGTCCGCGCATGGTCCCTCCTTCTTTTTTCTATGTCCCAACAGGAGCACAGGAAATGACCTCAGAACCGCCGTAGGCCTTGTGCTCGTACACGTGCGCACGCTCGTGCTCGTACATGTGCAAACGTGCTTTACAAAAGCCCACCTCTCCCAAACGGGCCGTGGACGGCAAGCGTGCTGCAGCTAGGCGCGGTAATGTTGCACTCACACTGGTCAAACGAACTAGACTTTACCCGTGAAACATCCTGGGGCACGGTACGGAGGCACAGTGTGAGTGCGACCAAAGCGAAAGTTAAATAGAGACATGAAAATTCATTTTTACAGAAAACATATAATGCAGCGAAAACTACTGATCTTCATTCTAACCCTTAATAAACATGATTAATTCTACAACGAGTGCACAATTAATCAAACCGCATCACTCCATCACTCACTCTGCGGTTCCAAAGGCCAGTTCGAAGTTGTGTTTGCGGTTGTCGGGCGACAGAGTGTTGTAGTCGAACTCGGTGGGGAAGAAGGAGTGGACCAACGCGCAGAAAGCCATCCCATCGCTCCAGCTGGACGAGAAGTTCTGGATGTCGATGTTCTGCGGAGAAACAGAGAAACAGAGGATTTGTGTGATGATGTGCAGTGTTCAACCCGGTTTTACGGCGTTGGAGGGGAGGAGGGCAATGACAAATAACCTTAAAGGAATCCTGGTTTTGCAGACGTCTCGTTCCCCATGTAAGTGGTATTTTTGGGCACCATGGCAACACATGATGGACCCTGTAGTTCGACCACTATGTCAAATTGTCTCCAAAGCCTGGCACACTTCCTTGGAGCCCAATCTTTTTCAGGCAACTAAAACAACAACCTATGGTCATGGAAGCTGGGTCAGGACCCAAAGAACCAGGTCGCGGGTACAAGCAGCCCAAATGTGTTTCCTCAGGAGGGGGGCTGGAGTCTCCCTTAGAGAGAGGGGGAGAAGTTCAGCATCCGTGAGGAACTCGGAGTAGAGCCGCTGCTCCTTTGGGTTGAAAGGAGCCAGTTGAGGTGGTTCAGGATCATCTGGTAAGGATGAACCCTGGGCGCCTCCCTAGGGAGGTGTTCCAGGCACGTCCAGCTGGGAGGAGGCCTCGGGGAAGACCCAGGACCAGGTGGAGAGATTAGATCTCCACACTGGCCTGGGAACGCCTCAGGATCCCCCAGTTAGAGCTGGTTAATGTGGCCCGGGAAAGGGAAGTTTGGGGTCCCCTGCTAAAGCTGCTGCCCCCCCGACCCGACCCTGGATAAGAGGCTGAAGATGAATTGAGATGAGATGACCCAACAAAGACAGAAGAGCCTTATTTGTGGGGGAGCAAATCGGTCGGACACTGAATGTTGCTGCTATAGTCGACCTTTTGTCTATGTAGCATGAAGCTAGCTATCTAGATAACGTTGTTGTCGTAGAAGCAAAACTCAACGTGCAGCGGCTCAAAGCGCTCCTTAGTGTGTCATCTCAGACCGGGGGAAGAGAGCAGCTGAAATACTGAAGACTATGAGCTGTAAAACTGACTGGCAGCTCGTTGTAGCTTCATAAAGTCATCTCCCCCCGCGCTGTCTAGTCTGTAATTTTGATGCATGAAACAGACATTCACCCTCCTCTCTCCCTCTGCCGCTACATGCTTTTGAAATCATGTCATTTCAAAGCTGCCCTTTATTAGTCTGGAGTTCGCTTTGAATGAAACGCAACATGTCAAGTCATCCGATGAACCTTCTCTCTCTCTCTCTCTCTCTCTCGTGTGTGTGTGTGTGTGTGTGTGTGTGTGTGTGTGTGTGCTCCCAGTTAATAAGAGTCCTGGCTTTGACTCTAACCAAAGCCACATGGAGCAGCTGGCACAAACTACTGTAAAGAAAAAGGGTACCAGAGTGAAGAGATGTGCCGGCGTGCTCAACCATGACTCAATCTATACCTTCACTTACACACACACACACACACACACACACACACACACACCTGTGTTTACAGGGACACTCACTTCTGCACACCTCTACGGTTGAGAGGCAGATCATTAGCGCATTAGCACAAGTTAAAGTTATAGGAGCTCATTTAAAACACGACTCTTAAATGTTATCTCATAAATTGCCAGGCTGGAGATTTTTCACGTTGGGACCGTTTACGAGGAATTGTGCTTCCCCTGGATTATATTATACAATAATGCTCCATGTCCTCGTTAAAAGGAAACCTCATTCTACCACCGCACCGAATTCTGTTCTCAAATTTAAAACTCTTTAAAATATTTATCAGTTACTTTTGGACGCAGCATTTATTTAAAGGGAATATACGTCACTTTAAAGGTTAATTCAACCGTTGACTGTAATGTCGACTGCGTGCCTCCCGAGTTACAGTGTGAGCGTTTGCAGACAACAGTGCAGCATTTTAAAGGCTGTTTTTTAAGTCCAGCTCGTTGCTCACGTCGCATTAAAACGCACCGTGGCTTCAAACTTCACAGCAAACAACGAGGACAAAACATCATCGCCGATGTTTGAACAGAAAAGTCTTTGGTTTTAGCTGAAAACACAAAAACACAGACTCCATCAGCACATTAGCGACCGGCTGTAGCTGTTTAGACGACAGACGCTCGATTGTCCTGCTCTTTTTACAGACATGCGAACTAACCACCGACACTTTACTCGTTCGTGGATCATGGCGATGTATTGTTGCACGCTTGTCGGCCACAGAGCGTTCGGGAGAGGTGGGCTGTTGTAAAGCACGTTTGCACATGTACGAGCACGAGCGTGCGCACGTGTACGAGCACGAGGCCTACGGCGGTTCTGAGGTCATTTCCTGTGCGCCTGTTGGGACGTAGAAAAAAGAAGGAGGGACCATGCGCGGACATTTAAAACAATGGCGGTGAAAGGTTCACGTTGGTGTGATGCGGAGGTGGAGTGTTTACTGCAGATTTGGTCGATGAAAAGATTCAAAAACAGTCGACAAGACGTACAAAAACTCCGAGGTCTACGGAAAGATCTGGAAACAAAGCCACGCATCGCCATGACGTCATCAATGCGTGTGACGTGTTACGGCGTGATGACGTATAGGCAGCAAGAAGCATTCTCCGAGGCCCAGGTAGTGTGAGTACAAACGGGCCTGGAGGGGGGGACAAGGACCCTAAAGCACGGGGCACGGGACGGACGGATCGTGTGAGTGCGCCCTCAGGTTGAGCATCAACATCACATTCCCAGGATGCTGTTGCCAGAAAGTCGAACCAAAAAGCCTATCAGCTGGAAACATCTCAATAAAGGATAACGTGAGTTTATTAACTTCGTGCATTGATATTGCTGTTGCTGATCTGCTGCCGACTTTAAAGTTCAAACATCCCCACGGGACAAGAACACGGCGTCAGCTTCCACTCCATGACTGTGCAACAACAACAACAACATCATTTTGGCGTTCATATAACCAGACACGCTGGATTACCTATCTCAAAGCAAGTCTCCGCCAGCTGATTTTCATGCTACAGTGAGATGAGCTGATGTCAGGGGCCGTCTGGGAGGTGAGGAACGAGGTATTATTAAAAAAGTGTAATCAACGATGATCTGCTTTGGAAAATATTCAGCAGTAGTGTAATATACGTGCAGTTTGTAGGGAATGAGCTCAGAAAGTCACAGTCGGATAAAAAAAAAAAAAACAGTTTTAATCCTGTTTCCCGTGGTTATTGTTCATTTATCTTTGATATAGAGCATAAATAAAATCCCTGTCTGTTATCTTTATGTAAAGCAGTTTGGCCGATAATTCAACATGATCGTTTATCGTCTTTCAATGAGTCGTATCTCCACCCACAAATGGTAAAGTGCGGTCTTATATGACCGCTGTGGCGAGGTCGTCCAAAGTCTCATTCTACATGAAGAAGAAGAAGAGAAAAGTCGGGGGATTTGAATATGAAAATACTCAAATGTTGTTGTTCTTTAACATATATTTGACATTTCACTGGGACTGTAATACTGTTTATGAGCCAAACGTTACAAAATATGGCTCTAAAAGGCTGAAACGTGGACGCCAGGCTGACATTACCAGACTGGAGTGGTGTCAGAGTTTGTAATTGTACCTGGTAGCCGATGGTCTTGGAGCGGCACCACTCAAGAAGGATCTGTTTGATGCTGCTGGCGCTGGACACCCCGAAACTCTGCGACCGCTTCAGTGTAGGTTTAGAGTCCACTGGTTTGGAGCGACTGTACACAAAGAAGCGAGGAAAGGAGAAAGGAGAGAGTTTCAATGATTGGGAAACTATATCTGCTGTTTTCCCCGTGTGGCCTTGAACGCAGCATTACATTTACCTGTTACTGGCTTCGGGGTCGAGTCTTTCGAAGATGGAGCGACGAGCCTGAGCGCCGATGTTACGTGGAAGAGTCTGCGACCGCACCAGCTCTCGCCTCCTCTCCACCTGCACGAAGGATCTGTCACCGCTCACGTCGCTGTCTCTGCCGGACGGGAGCGCAGAAGGGTCAGACGGAGCAAAAACACATTTTACCCACCCTGAAAGGATGTCCCCCGCGAGTCCGCTGTCACTCACCTGTTGTGCTGCAACAGTGCCGAGTAGGTCACAGACTTAGCCGGGGCTGAATAGGCTTTCTCTGCAGAAGACGGACAGTTAGTAAATCACGTGCGTGGTACTGTTGAATGAAACAGGAGAGCATGCGTGTCTGAGAGCGAGGCTCACCTTGAAGGCGGGGAGATCCCAGGGCTCTGACAGGTGTGGGGGTCCATGTAGAAGATACTGACAGCAGCAAAGAAAAGGGAAATCTTAAAGTTTTAAATACATTATGTTGGGAAAAAAATACTTTATTCACATTAAAAGACATTAAAAAAATCTGCAAATGAAACAGGAAAATGGCGAAAAGTAAAGCCCAGCGCCTTAAAGCTGCATTCTTTCTCAACTCCAGCAGGGGGCGACTACACTGGGTCCAACAATAAGGGCGCACTCGAACTGTCCTTCCGCGCCCCGGGCTTTAGGGTACTTGTCCCCCCCCCCCCTCCCTCTCCCCCGCGCGACCCAGGCCCGTTTGTACTCACACTACCTGGCCACATTAAGTCGCTTCTGAAGTTGGAGAAATTGGGGGTTAATACCCTTTAATATTGCTTATTTATTAAAGCCATCGTGACAAGCTGAGGACATAAATCACCTGGTTGTATTGGAGACTCCTCTATTGGTTGGTTCTGGTTGGTGCCTGCAGCTGATTGGCCGTTAGGTGAGACCTCAGAGACCGGAGAGGAACAAGAACCAACGGGGCTGCCGGGAGAGTCCGGGCCCTTCATTTCTGCCGTCTTGGTCGTCGCGGTGATGGGGAGGTGGGGCATCCTCATGGCGACCGGCGCTGTGTGCTCGTGTGGGAGGTCATTGGGTGGAGAGATTTTTCCATGTACCAACTCTGGATGTTTGTGTTGGATAAAAAGATGTAAAATGACCCAATCAGAGTCAGAATTCCCTTTATTGTCATTATACTAAATACAATGACATTTGTTATATGGCTTCTGCAGCACACATATCAAATCAATAAATAAAATCCGAACAGAAACAGAAACACAAAGTCAGGAGGCAGCAGCTGGCAAATAGTGTGAAAACCAAAAAACCAAGTGTTTAAATGTATATTTACAAAAAGCGGTACAGTATAATGTAAGTTATTAACATTGGTGAAGGTTCTTAAAGCTGCACCAATCAATATCGTCATAGTAACAACAGCTAGGGTTGTTTTCAGAGTGAGGAGTAATAGATGTGACCTTCATGTGTGAAATCTCTGTGCTACTATGAGTTCAAACAGTCGTGGCGTGGTTACCTGTGGTGGCAGCGTGTCCGTTCTCCAGTCCACCATGTGTCGGGGCGGGGTCCACCTCTATAGGCTCCTCTCGCTCAATACTCTGAAACACACAGAGTGACATTTAACACAAACCCTAGCACCCTTCGTTGCTCTTCAAAAGGTGCGTGAAGTCATATTTGACCATCAGCAGGAGGGCTGTTGGTGGACATTGTCCCGGACTTTACACAGACTGTGGCCAAGTGGAGAGCGGCTTTCGTCCAGGTGAAGAGTGAACTCCATGCATGTGCCAACGCTAAATTCGGCCACACCTGACCCTTTTATGGGCTTTTAAATATCGTTTTATTATTTTAGTTTAGGTTCAACCATTCATGCATTTGTTGTATTGCATCATTTTTAATTATTGTCCTGTATTGTAAGATTATTCTGCTGTTTTTACGACGTTATTCTTTTATCTATTTTATTTTTATTTATTTTCTGTAAAGCACTACTGATCGCTGCTTATACGAATGGTGCTATATAATAATTGGCTTTACTTGTTGTTTTATTATTACAAAAAAACGAATTAATGTAAAACAACAAGCATTCAAATGTTTTTCTAATGCAAATCTTCAAGATGCACATAAAAATACCATTGTGGGGTACTAATACTAAGACGTCGTGTTTGGATCACAGACAGAGAGTCGAGTCATCGTGTTCCTCTGGTTTGAACCAAAAGAAAAAATCCAGATGTCCGTTGTGGATTGAGTCATTGTTGGATCATTGCAGTCTTCTTTTTTTTTAGTCTTTGGACTCGAACATGTGGGCTTTTTTGACACGACTTCACACGAAACAAAAGAAAACAAACAAATCCGGCAAAGGCACGACATCTCTCTTGAACGCACTTGAACGTCGGGCCGATGCGCGGATAAAGGAGCTGGTTGTTGTCTTTGTTTTAAAATCAGGCACCACGGTCACCGCAAACACTCACTGATAAGAGAGCTGCCAAGATCTATTCAGTGATCCTGCGGCAGACCTGCGAAAGTAATCGAGATGAAGTTTTATTGTCAAACATCATCAGTATCTTGAGTTCACATTTTAACGTCTACGTGACTGTGTGTTTCCTGCCTCTGTGATCAGCGCGGACTTGCAACGATTGCTCTTTTCCTCTTCTCCAAACACAATCAGCTACATGGAAAACAGACAATCACCATCCAGAGCTGGTGCTTTTATCAGGAACGCTTTACCGCGTGGTGCTGCTGACCCATATAGGTTGAGGGTGAAGCTGTCACTTTCCATGTGGCCCTGTCGGAGTGATAAACGGAGCTTGGTGTGTTGATAGTCGGCTCCTTTGTTACAGACCGACGCGACTCAGGTCAACAGTGCAGCGCTGATAGTTGTGCATGTTTTCTCAAGGTCAGTCACAAACCACATGTCGCGTTGCATCTGCGTCGGGCTAACAGACCCTGAAAGAGGCTTTTCAGGAGACGTAACGCACCCTCGGAGATCCTCATAGCTGAACAGCTGGTTGTGCTTCAAACTTGGCTGTCACAGTGGAATTAAACAGACAAGGCTGATGTTTGCGCTGTGTTTGACCTGAGAACATTATTTCACCACCGGTGCATCCGACGCATCGGTTCTGTGTTTAGATAAGTCCAGCGTGTATTTGGAAGAGAGAGCCGCAGCATCTGGTCAGCTTGTCTCTGTGAGCTGAGAGAAACCACCGACGTGAGCGGAGAGAGAGGACGGGACGATACAGAAAAACAACCTGAGCCACTCACGTTTATTTGGAATCGCCTGAAAGTGAGGAAAGGTCGAAGTTAAGGGCCTTTTCAAACAAACGCTGTTTCGTTCTGCAAGGTCCTGCCCCTATTTCCAAAGTCAAATTAAAGCACTTTTTAAGCAGTTCAAGGTGCATTTTCATACTTCTCCAGCGCCTCACAGCTGCGGTAAACTACATTTGTATACAGAACAATACTCAATATTCAGAAGGCTTATTATTGCACTTGATCATCACATTAAATGAGATGTTATTGTCCTATAAAGTCAGCTTTCTACAGAAAGACAGCAAATGAAAAGGAAAACTAATACACTGGACTGACAGAAATATGATCAACAGCTATTTTTATAATCTGTTAATGAGCAAAGTTTATTTTTCATGCAAAAATGTCAGAAAATGCTGTTTTCAGTCGCTCAAATATGGGGGTCTTCTTCTCTTTTTCTTCTGTGTTATATCAAACACACTAAATTTAAAGTGGCCGGCAGTAGCTCAGTCCATAGGTGACTCGGCTGGGAACCAGAGGATCGCAGGTTTGAGTCCCTTTGTGGACCATGAATGGAGCGTGGACTGGTGGCTGGAGAGGTGCCAGTTCATCTCCATTCATCTACATTGCATGTATATAGGTCCTGTTTGTGCATGTGTGTGTATTTCGGGCCTGTGTGTGTGTAAAATGAATAATAACAGAGTGAAAGATCTAAGATCTAATCTCTCCACCTGGTCCTGGGTCTTAGAAATATTTTGGATAAATATGTTTTGTGTTTATTTCGTAAAATGTGATGAAAAAACCCATAAGATTACTGTATTTTTAAAAAAAATGTACGAAACAATTTCAATACTCCTTATTAATTACTATTGTTTGATTATTTTAACCTTTAAGCTTAAGTTCTACAGATTTTAGAGATATAAAGAATTTGAAATTACTCCAATAAATGACATCACAATAAGCAAAAAGTACCAATACAGGCACTGTAGGAGCGTTTTGTCTGCAGAGAGTTAATCTGTGGGGTTTATTGCTGGGGGTTTATGAGTACATTTAGAATAGAAATCCACCTTAACAATACTTTTTGTGTGTTAAAATCATAGCTGGGTTCTGAACTATGCATTGTCTGTCAGGCTGACCTGTGGCCCGGATCTACACTGTTTCCAAAAGAAGCGTTAAATGTTATTTTTCGACGCTGTGAGCTCCGCAGATTCCATTTACCTCCATTGTTGTTGGTTGGAGACACAAAATATCAGACACTGGACATCTCAAAGCCTCTACAAATGAAACCAAACCCATCCGTGCGGTTAGATACCACTTCAGGCAAGGGTACGAGGCAAAAAGATAATCTCTAGCCAGGCAGAAATCGAAAACCACTCCTGTATCCCCTCCCCTGTATGTGCTGTGAGATAGCATGCTGTGCTCACTTGAGGAAATGGCTGGGGGTGTTTTAATGTGTGTGTTTGGCTGAGCTCACCATATAGGAATGCTGGTGCGGTGTGTGTGTTTAAAGGCAAGAAGAGTGTGTGTGTGTGGGGGGGGGGGGTGTTGTCATTTCATAAAGACAGAGAGGGGATGACACACCTGGAAGGGAATTAGGGAAAAAGTGAGGACATTATGTATGGAAAGGTGAGGAAGGCAGAGTGGATCAGTTGGATGAAGCATGATGGGAAATGAGGCAGAGGGACGCGGTAGAGAGGTGGAAACAGCTGGCTACGCAGCAGGAGGAGGGAGACAAATTGCAGAAAGTCTGGCTCTGGGGAGGGGAGCTCTCCCGGCTTAAGTACTCAGATCATCAGACGTCCACAGTGGGTCAGAGGGGGGAAACGTGATAGCGGAGCTGCTGAGGTTCCTGTAAACTCTCCGGTATCTGGAGGTCTGTTTTGCTGGCGGATCACATGGGTGCTCACTGCTCAACACTTCACATGGCCCAGCACTGACCAGGGACCTGCTGCACACATCACACTTGTGCACGCATTCAGCTAAATACGTACACAAGAGCCTCACGAGTATGCACACAAACTGATATCTGTTGGGTTAATGGTGCGTGTCCACAGGGGCCGTCATTTTCACGCTTCCCATTTATCGTTCTTCAACATGGTGGCGCGCACAGATGCGGCAGCTCGAAGCTCTACATTTCGGTGCTTTGTGGAAAGGGTTTAGTTTCCTGCGAGGAGCGCTCCTGGACTACAAACACCACCACAGTAGTCAAGAAGACTCAGCAGCGACTCCACGTTCTGAGGATCCTCAGGAAAACTACCTGGAGGAGAAGCTGCTGGTGTCCTTCTACTGCTGCTCCATTAAACAGTGTGTTAGCGTACTGTATAACCACATGGTATACCAACTGCCCTGCAGCGGACAGGAGAGTCCTTCAGAGGGTCATCAACACTGCCCAAAAAAAACACCGGCTGCCCACTGCCCTCCCTGAAGGAGCCTTTCCACCCTGGACACAACCCTCTCCACCTGCGGCCCTCTGGCAGACGGTGCAGGTCCCTCAAAAGCCGCACAAACAGACCCAAGAACAGCTTCTACCCCACAGCCGTACGTGAACCGAACAATGCATTTCATTTCCGAGCACCTTAAAAAACTTGCACTACTAAAATAACTGGACAACACCACTGTGCAATGCCTTCTACCTCAGCTGCTTCTCTTAGCTACCTGTATATATTATCTTATGTGTATATTTTTATCTTTCTATCCATTCAATTCAATTCAATTTTATTTATAGTGCCAAATCATAACAAAAGTTATCTCAGGACACTTTACAAAGTAGGTAAAGACCACACTCTATGACTTATGTAAGATTTACAGACACCCAACAATTCCCCCGTAGAGTACGGTGGCAATGAAAACCTTCCCTATCTTTGTATCTTTATATCTTTATATATCCTTTTTTTTAACCCTTCTTTCATGTTTAGAATTCGTTGTTGTCATTTGCACCGTCTGGATGACACTTAAATTTCGTTGAACTTGGTGCAATGACAATAAAGAGATTCTGATTCTGATCGTCTACGTAAGCAGCGGTGCAATGCATTGTGGTAGCATGGCGACGAGTTTCACAGTGATGGCGCGTTGAGTTGCCCGGGTCAGACTACTTTATGCAAAATTGCAAATGTTATCCACTTTCTTCCTGTTAGTTTTATGTGCTGAACGTGTGGTTTTGAGACCATTTCGTCACAAAAGTTAAGTTAAAAAAGTCACATCGTTCTCTTCTTACTCCATAAGCACAGGACCCACTGATACAGACATCCATCAGTGTGACATCGCAGCCTGGAAGCTCTCGAGTGCAATGTTCTGCCAGAGGTCAATATCGCCGCTCACAGCTGCTACACAGCAAATATTTATACGTCGGGTGGGTGTGGATGTACGTGTCTTCACCAGCATTGAAGATCTGTGTAAACATACTATACAGCCGTCCATAGTAACTGCTAACTGCACGTTTGCTGTGCGCTCTCACACAACGGGACGGAGTTTCAAGTTTTCCAAGTTACATTGAGTTTATGCAGCATTAGCACAGCTGAGATAAAAAAAACAATTGAGAGAATATAGTTTTAAATCCAGCTTTGGTGACAAGTGAAGTAAACTTTTTCAGGATTTCCCAGACAAGCTGAATGTTTAGCACACTAGCTAGCAGTGCGACTCTAGGAGTAGCGATTGCCACTTTGGTCCGGTCGTGTCTAGATGGAAACCCAAATGGATGAAAGTCTCACGAGATGTTTAAGGTTAGGCATTGACCTCAAATAGTAATGGTGAGTATAGGTCAGGGGTCTGCAACCTTTACTATCAAAAGAGCCATTTTGGCCCCTCTTCCACCACATACAATTTGTCTGGAGCCACAAAACATATTTGATACCACAGCTTGTAAAGGTTTATATATAGTTACTGTTACCTGGCATTTGTTACCTGTCCTAAAATCGTGGCTGTTCCCTAATTTCTCACCACATATCAAGCACACAGGTGAGCCACCATCATGTGAAAGCAAATTAAAATGTCCATGAAACACTATTTTCCTTCGCTGATGTTTTTTTTTTGGGGGGGGGGGGTTTATCCACCAGCAGTGCAGGTCACCAACTCCAGATTAGCCGCCTGCAGGGAAAGGCGCTGGGCTATACACCGAGGATGTGACGCATATTTCATTCATTCATTCATTCATCTTCAACCGCTTATCCCTGGGTCGGGGTCGCGGGGGGGCTGGAGCCGATCCCAGCTGACATTGGGCATGAGGCGGGGTCCACCCTGGACAGGACGCCAGTCTATCACAGGACACATAGAGACGAACAGAGACAGACAACCATTCACACCTACGGGTGATTTAGAGTCATCAATGAACCGAACACCTGCACGTCTTTGGACTGTGGGAGGAAACCGGAGAACCCGGAGAAAACCCATGCAGACACGGGGATAACATGCAAACTCCACACAGAAGGGCCCCAGCCGGGATGCGAACCTGGAACCTTCTTGTTGTGAGGCGGCAGTGCTAACCACTACACCACCGTGTAGCCAACGCATATTTCAGTTTCACCTAAAAAAAAATTTCAACATCATCTTGAACTCCAAGATAAAATGTTTTCCCGTTGTCCACTGTGCAAAAAAACACGTTATTTACACATTGGTTATATGTTTTTTTGCCAAAGCTACAGGGAGCTACTGCTAAGGGGCTGAAGAGCCGCATGTGGCCCCGGAGCCATAGGTTACAGACCCCTGGTATAGGTCATCCAGAAGAGAGTCTTGCAAGTCTTATTTTTTGCTTTTTTGGCATTTCTTCCTCTTGTCTTGTTACCAATTTGTGGACTTCGCTTGTGTGGACAAAGTCTGGATGAAAGCCTGTATCCTTGGACATTAGGAATCAAATTTAAAGTCGTCATCATCTCAACCTTTATCGGCTGGTGGGATCAGTCAGTGTCCTCGCTACAGTACAAGTCACGTTTCTCTTTGTTGGCAGACACGTGTGTATTAGAGTGTTTGCTGCCTACTGATAAGTGGCTAAAAGTAGAAACCATCATGGGAAGACACTAAAATAGAGCGAGCTGAGCTGCGTAGGGGACCCTGGAGTACAGCTTCATCCCAATTTGACCCCCTACACTTCTGTTCAGTAAATCAAACAAAAGTGATTGATCATTGTGTTTAGTCTGGGTTGTCATTAGCAGCTGTCACCTCTCACTGCGTTACATACAAGAGGAACAACCCATGAATGTGCACGCACAAGAAGAAGTATAAGCAGACAAAATCTCCCTTTTCTTTCTTCAAGGAACAACGAATCCTTTACTCCCCCGAGTGTGCGCATGAGGAAGGAAAATAAGTAGTTTGATGACACTTTACTGGCATCTCACCCTGTACTTCATGTGTACGCACACTGAGGCCAACATGGGACAAATCGTCCCCACACACTCGGACTACTTGCCCTAACGAAATTCTGGCATCATGACCACTGAAAGATAAACATGTGTCCTAAAACGTTTTGATCGTTACCGAACTTTCTACGTGGATTAAACTGGAAACACCCAAAACGTGACATGTACTGGTAACGTATTGTTGTGTTGCTAAGAGTTAGCTTGAAGATAACGATTGTTCCCCCACAAATCAATTTAAAAAGTGTTTCTCCTGATACATTACGATGCATTAGCTTAAACCCTCTAAGTTTCCTCAAAATGTTTAATCACCGCAATCACAAGATGCCCTTGAGCAAACATGTGCACAACAAATATCACGCCAAAGGCTCCAGTAGTACAGAAGATTAGCTGCGGACAGAGACACAAACACACACACACACACGAACACATGATCTCCTTCTGGGCTTAAGAGATAACTAAAGACAATTCCCATTCCTCTTCCAGTGTTGACTCAGAGGAAGTTTGGACATGTAATGCAAACAAAATGTATCCCAGTATATTTGCAGATGCCACAGTATCGGCTGTTTGCTTTGGGACAACGTGCCCCGGGAAACCCGTCTCTTCAAACAGGAGGAGGTACGGCGTGCTGGGTGAGCTCCACGTCCTGTGTTTGGTCAAAGGATATTGTTTAGCTGTCAGAGGTGTCTTCATCACGGACGCTTAAATAAAGACTCTGTAGAGGTGTGTGTGTGTGTGTGTGTGTCTGTGGGGGGGGGGGTGGATGGGACGACTCTGCTGACGAGGGTGCACTGTGGTCTGCTGGGAAACACTTTAGAAAGCATCAGAACGGTGTAGGCCCGTCCTCAAGTGAAAGACATTATTAGTCGGCTAACGCTCGAATGATTCTGTTGACTTATCCACCACTTTAAACCATTCATTCATTCATCTTCAACCGCTTATCCCGGGGTCGGGATCGAGGGGGGGGGGCTGGAGCCGATCCCAGCTGACATCGGGCGTGAGGCGGGGTCCACCCTGGACAGGACGCCAGTCTATCACAGGACACATAGAGACGAACAGAGACAACCATTCACACCTAAGGGCAATTTAAGAGTCATCAATTGTGTTTTTTAATTTATTTAACCAGGATTAAACCCTCTTTTCAAGGGAAACCTGGCCAAAATAGCACGCCATTACAAAACCCAGTTTAGGAAAAGCAGGTGCACTATTCGTGCTTCGTAGACGATAATAAGGTGAGGCCCTCTATATCTGATACGCAGGAAAAACGCCGTTCCATTGTTTGAATAAATTCTCTACACAGCGTCGAGGCGCTGCTGTGGCCTTTTCCATGATTGTTCCAAATCAACCCTCAGTGTTGCCGCTCTGTCAAGATACATTTTTCCCACACTTGTTGCCATGACGGTGGCTTGTGCTGAGACTAATAATAATAATACATTTTATTTATAG